>NW_026883876.1:0-53512 GCF_032173495.1 Musca vetustissima
TGAATAGTGAGCGAGAATTTTTGACAAACAAAATATACCCAACAAAATCAGAGAGTACCAAATCGAGCAGGACTGAACAGAAAAAGTGTGCGTGCAACAGTTTATTTTCTTATTGTGTGTAATCAGACAGACAGAATAACCGGGACCGGAATTTAAATGCGAAATACAATGCTGTTGAAATTTACAAAAACCAGTAATGGTACTGGAGCTGGTTCCAGTTCGAACACCACAACATCCTCCATGGCTGGGACATATATTGTGCGAGCACCAGGTAAGTTTTATGGAAAGGAAAACAACAAATTTTTTCATTATTTTGTAAGTCTTCATTACAGCGAGTGTGATGTGATGTGAGATGCTTGTTTGTTTTGTTCGATCATGTTGAAACCGGTTTAAATTCTGTTCTCGAATAAATCGTTGTAATTATTGATGATATAGGCAGAGATTAAAAAAAGGTTATATTAACCGGTATGAATGTGAATGCACGTCATGAGATGGGCACAAGGACCATCCAACAGAGGCGTGGATTTTTTAAAGAATATTTTTTCAAGGACCATCCAACAGAGGCGTGGATTTTTTAAAGAATATTTTTTCAAGGACCATCCAACAGAGGCGTGGATTTTTTAAAGAATATTTTTTCAATCGACCATCCAACAAGGCGTGGATTTTTTAAAGAATATTTTTTCAATCGACCATCCATCCAAGGCGTGGATTTTTTAAAGAATATTTTTTCAAAGACCATCTATCCAAGGCGTGGATTTTTTAAAGAATATTTTTTCAAAGACCATCTATCCAAGGCGTGGATTTTTTAAAGAATATTTTTTCAAGGACCATCCAACAGAGGCGTGGATTTTTTAAAGAATATTTTTTCAAGGACCATCCACCAAGGCGTGGATTTTTTAAATAATATTTAACTCTAGTTTAGTAAAAACGATCAGATTTTTCTGAAATTTTTTCCAGAGGTAGGTATTTTTACCCTAATTATGGGGATATCTTTTTTTCTTGGGGGACGTACCCGGTTATTTGACCCGGAAGTTCGGGTACGGGTACCCGGTTATATCCGGTTCTACGGATCCGGTTTATATAATATGGGTATCATTTTAAAGGTTATAAAAATACCTTTCCATTGAGTGGTAATATGATAGGGTTATCTCAAACCATTTTGGAGATATATTCAAAAAACTTGGTTTTGGTCCCCGATTTTTTTGAAAAACTCCCTAAAAGTCGAACTTGGGTCCATTATAGTCCTTCTCCATCCCAGACTCAAATGATAGACCACGATTTGTCCTTTCCAAAATGGTGCGATATGTGGCTGTATCTATTGTGGATCAAAAGATATGGGCCTTAGAACCCTGTAAAAACAAGGAAAATCTTTCTACATGACAGAAACTCCTTTTAAATAGCATGGTGTTTTTTTGGTGATCGGCCTTCGGCCGGGGATTTAAGACTTTCTCCTATGGACAGATGCCAACACCGGCTACGCAACAGAAACTCCTTCTAAATAGAATATTTTTTTGTGTAGCCGGCCTTCGGCCGGGGATTTAAGACTTTCTCCTATGGACAGATACCAACACCGGCTACGCGACAGAATCTCTTGTTAAATAGAATATTTTTTTTGGGTGACCGGCCTTCGGCCGGGGATTTAAGACTTTCTCCTATGGACAGATGGCAACACCGGCTACGCGACAGAATCTCCTTTTAATTAGAATAGTTTTGGTGGGTAGCCGGCCTTCGGCCGGGGATTTAAGACTTTCTCCTATGGACAGATACCAACACCGGCTACGCGACAGAATCTCTTGTTAAATAGAATATTTTTTTTGGGTGACCGGCCTTCGGCCGCGGGTTTAAGACTTTCTCCTATGGACAGATGCCAACACCGGCTACGCAGCAGAAACTCCTTCTGAATATTTTTTTGTGTAGCCGGCCTTCGGCCGGGGATTAAAGACTTTCTCCTATGGACAGATACCAACACCGGCTACGCGACAGAATTTCTTGTTAAATAGAATATTTTTTTTGGGTGACCGGCCTTCGGCCGGGGATTTAAGACTTTCTCCTATGGACAGATGCCAACACCGGCTACGCAACAGAAACTCCTTCTAAATAGAATATTTTTTTGTGTAGCCGGCCTTCGGCCGGGGATTTAAAACTTTCTCCTATGGACAGATACCAACACCGGCTACGCGACAGAATTTTCTTGTTTTTGTAGGGTTCTAAGGCCCATATCTTTTGATCCACAACAGATAGAGCCACATATCGCACCATTTTGGAAAGGGAAAATTGTGGTCTATCATTTTAGACTAGGTTGGAGAGCGATTATAATGGACCCAAGTTTGACTTTTAGGGAGTTTTTCAAAAAAATCGGGGACCAAAACCCAGTTTTTTGACTTTATCTCCAAAATGGTTTGAGATAACCCCATCATGTTACCACTCAATGGAAAGGTATTTTTATAACCTTTAAAATGATACCCATATTATATTAACCGGATCCGTAGAACCGGATATAACCGGGTACCCGTACCCGAACTTCCGGGTCAAATAACCGGGTAACCGGGTACGTCCCCCAAGTAAAAAAGATATCCCCATAATTAGAGTAAAAATACCTACCTCTGGAAAAAATTTCAGAAAAATCTGATCGTTTTTACTAAACTAGAGTTAAGCCCAAAGACCATCCATCCAAGGCGTGGATTTTTTAAAGAATATTTTTTCAAAGACCATCCATCCAAGGCGTGGATTTTTTAAAGAATATTTTTTCCCAAGACCATCCATCCAAGGCGTGGATTTTTTAAAGAATATTTTTTCCCAAGACCATCCATCCAAGGCGTGGATTTTTTAAAGAATATTTTTTCAAAGACCATCCATCCAAGGCGTGGATTTTTTAAAGAATATTTTTTCAAAGACCATCTATCCAAGGCGTGGATTTTTTAAAGAATATTTTTTCAAAGACCATCTATCCAAGGCGTGGATTTTTTAAAGAATATTTTTTCAAAGACCATCTATCCAAGGCGTGGATTTTTTAAAGAATATTTTTTCAAAGACCATCCATCCAAGGCGTGGATTTTTTAAAGAATATTTTTTCAAAGACCATCCATCCAAGGCGTGGATTTTTTAAAGAATATTTTTTCAAAGACCATCCATCCAAGGCGTGGATTTTTTAAAGAATATTTTTTCAAGAACTAAACCAAGGCGTGCATGTTCTTAAAAATATTTTTTCAAAGACCATCTATCCAAGGCGTGGATTTTTTAAAGAATATTTTTTCAAAGACCATCTATCCAAGGCGTGGATTTTTTAAAGAATATTTTTTCAAAGACCATCCATCCAAGGCGTGGATTTTTTAAAGAATATTTTTTCAAAGACCATCTATCCAAGGCGTGGATTTTTTAAAGAATATTTTTTCAAAGACCATCTATCCAAGGCGTGGATTTTTTAAAGAATATTTTTTCAAAGACCATCTATCCAAGGCGTGGATTTTTTAAAGAATATTTTTTCAAAGACCATCTATCCAAGGCGTGGATTTTTTAAAGAATATTTTTTCAAAGACCATCTATCCAAGGCGTGGATTTTTTAAAGAATATTTTTTCAAAGACCATCTATCCAAGGCGTGGATTTTTTAAAGAATATTTTTTCAAAGACCATCTATCCAAGGCGTGGATTTTTTAAAGAATATTTTTTCAAAGACCATCTATCCAAGGCGTGGATTTTTTAAAGAATATTTTTTCAAAGACCATCTATCCAAGGCGTGGATTTTTTAAAGAATATTTTTTCAAAGACCATCTATCCAAGGCGTGGATTTTTTAAAGAATATTTTTTCAAAGACCATCTATCCAAGGCGTGGATTTTTTAAAGAATATTTTTTCAAAGACCATCTATCCAAGGCGTGGATTTTTTAAAGAATATTTTTTCAAAGACCATCTATCCAAGGCGTGGATTTTTTAAAGAATATTTTTTCAAAGACCATCTATCCAAGGCGTGGATTTTTTAAAGAATATTTTTTCAAAGACCATCTATCCAAGGCGTGGATTTTTTAAAGAATATTTTTTCAAAGACCATCTATCCAAGGCGTGGATTTTTTAAAGAATATTTTTTCAAAGACCATCTATCCAAGGCGTGGATTTTTTAAAGAATATTTTTTCAAATACCATCTATCCAAGGCGTGGATTTTTTAAAGAATATTTTTTCAAAGACCATCTATCCAAGGCGTGGATTTTTTAAAGAATATTTTTTCAAAGACCATCTATCCAAGGCGTGGATTTTTTAAAGAATATTTTTTAAAAGACTCTTCTGATATTAAAGAAAAACCAAAAAATTTTGAAATCATTTATATACCCAAAATATTTTTACTACAATATTTCGCCTAATTTAACTTTCATTCAATTTCATTAAATTCTAAGGATTCACTCATATTTCATTAACGGCCACTGCAAACCAAAGCAAACATACTCATTCGTTTTACTTGAAATTGCCCATCCCTTTAGTTTCCTCCAACGAACCCTTACACCCAATCTCTGAAACACATGACGAATCTCTTCGAAGGACAAAACTTTAATTATACCCCTTCATTTTGAATATCATTAGGATCATTTAAGTGTTCAAAGTTTTTGATAGACCAAGAAAAAAATATATTTCAATTTCATATTTCGAAGTCGAATAGTCGATTTTTTTTCAGGTAAAAATAGGAATTTTTATAAAAATATAACATTTTCGAAGATCTTTCGAAGTGAGTATTATTTTTTAAGAATTTTTATTTCGAAAGCTATTAGAGCATGGATTAAAAAATCTATTGAAAAGCATTGCCTACTTTTAGGCGAATGCGAATATTCTAAATAAATTTCTACCCTACTAAATAAAATAAAAAAATAATTTCTTTTAAGAAAAACCACAAATCTCAGTAAATTTTTTAAAAAGTCTTACGTGCTTTGGAAGCCTCAAGATTTGCCGCAATTAAAATTCAATCACACCATCGAAATATGTAAATTATCTACAACACTTTTGTGTGGTTTTTGGATGTCACTCTAAAAATAAATTTCAATATTTACGATTTGATTCATGTGGTGTTGACCTGTCGCGGTTGGTTATTCCTGTATCGTCGTCGATGATGATGCACATTCGGTTAACCGTACATACTTCTCGTATATCATTTATGGCTAATTGAAATGAATCGACGACGAAGTGGACATTAATTAGAATTTAGTTGTGGTTTTTCTGTATCTGTTTTTTTGTCATTAAATTTCAGTTGAGGGAAAGAGAGAGGAGAGTAAAAAAGGAGGATGAAGATAAATTGATTTCTTTATGCCGACTTTCCCTTTTACTCCAGTTGTGTGTTCAGTGATAGCTACTTCCTAGGATTTCCTTCATTTCAATAATGCCTGTCCCCGAAAAATAAACAAACAAATGGAGAATAATTAAAGTTTTGTCCTTCGTCATGTCGTTCAATTTCAAGGAAATGCGTTGTTCATGTCTATTTTAGTTTTGTTGGTGTTTCATCGAAATGAGTGAATCCTTAGAAAATAATTAAATATATTCTTTAATAAATCCACGCCTTGTAAGGTCCTTAAAAAAATATTCTTTAATAAATCCACGCCTTGTAAGGTCCTTGAAAAAATATTCTTTAATAAATCCACGCCTTGTAAGGTCCTTGAAAAAATATTCTTTAATAAATCCACGCCTTGTAAGGTCCTTGAAAAAATATTCTTTAATAAATCCACGCCTTGTAAGGTCCTTGAAAAAATATTCTTTAATAAATCCACGCCTTGTTGGATGGTCGATTGAAAAAATATTCTTTAAAAAATCCACGCCTTCTTAGATGGTCGTTGAAAAAATATTCTTTAATAAATCCACGCTTTGTTGGATGGTCGATTGAAAAAATATTCTTTAAAAAATCCACGCCTTCTTAGATGGTCGTTGAAAAAATATTCTTTAATAAATCCACGCCTTGTTGGATGGTCGATTGAAAAAATATTCTTTAAAAAATCCACGCCTTCTTAGATGGTCGTTGAAAAAATATTCTTTAATAAATCCACGCCTTGTTGGATGGTCGATTGAAAAAATATTCTTTAAAAAATCCACGCCTTCTTAGATGGTCGTTGAAAAAATATTCTTTAATAAATCCACGCCTTGTTGGATGGTCGATTGAAAAAATATTCTTTAAAAAATCCACGCCTTCTTAGATGGTCGTTGAAAAAATATTCTTTAATAAATCCACGCCTTGTTGGATGGTCGATTGAAAAAATATTCTTTAAAAAATCCACGCCTTCTTAGATGGTCGTTGAAAAAATATTCTTTAATAAGTCCACGCTTTGTAAGGTCCTTAAAAAAGATTCTTTAATAAATCCACGCTTTGTAAGGCCCTTAAAAAAGATTCTTTAATAAATCCACGCATGGTAAGTTCTTTAAAAAAGAATCTTTAATAAATCCACGCCTTGTAAGGTCCTTAAAAAAATCCTTTAAAAAATCCACGCCTTGTTGTCCTTGAAAAAAATATTCTTTAAAAAATCCACGCCTTGTTGTCCTTGAAAAAAATATTCTTTAAAAAGTCCACGCCTTGGATGGTCGATTGAAAAAATATTCTTAATAAATCCACGCCTTGTTGGATGGTCCTTGAAAAAATATTCTTTAAAAAATCCACGCCTTGTTGGATGGTAGATTGAAAAAATATTCTTTAAAGAATTCATGCCTTTGGTTCTAAATAATATAGGCGCCTAATAGTATGCACCACTCAATAATTTATTTAAAAAAAATCTCTTAATTTTTCCATATGATTAATCTTTTCCTATGGAGATTTTTTCAAAATAATTTCTTTACAACAAATGTTTAATTCCTATAATTTTTTGTCTAAAATCCGCAAGTCATCGTTTACATGAATCACTTAATCGAAACTAATACATTATTCCAATGTCATTGTTTAGCGTAGTACAGACGCTAAAACCAGCCACTAACCATAACCACCCTCTCTTCCAGCTGCCTGCCAAGCCTTTCACTCTCTCTTCTCGGTGTAATGGTTTTATTCCATGGGTCTCGTGACCGATTTCATTGACTGGTGGTCTTGCGATTACTGTACACCAGACTAGTCGGCAGATTTCCATAGAAAAACATTTTTGCAACACAAAATAAAAAAAAATATCAAACTGTCAAATACCCCGCCAACATGCCTGGGTGGTGGTAGGCAGCAGGTGTATGTGGGGGTAGCTCACACGGCCATACAACAAATATTCCAGCATTTGTAATGACGTTATTTGCATTCTCAGCTTCATTGATAGCCAGTGTAAGTATCTCCCCAGGCCCCCAGCCCCTCTTAAATATCTCTTTCTTCCTCCCCACTCCCCTAGCAAAAACGGGTTAATGCCGTTCATTTGAAGGCCGTTTGATTATTCAGAATTTATTTAATTTGTAAACTAAACGTTTAGTTAGATTTCTATTTTTTATTAATCACGACATGCTGCTCGCTTGTCGACAGAGTTGCCATGTACGAGATGATTAACCATTTATTTTATTACCCTTCGTAATTGGATGGCGGGGGAAAACTTATTATAATGCCCTTCCTTGCTATATGGTGACTAAGATCAGTTAGATTTAATATTTTTTTAATTTTATTCAAATGTCTGGGGAAATTTCTTTATTGGCTATGGCGCCATTAGAAACTGATCGATCACTACCCGGAATTTTGTCTTTGTAATCGAACACAGAAACTTCCGTAGTTTCAGGAACTAAGATTAGTCGCTGATTTCGTTAAGACTATTGTAAAGATACTAGCATATCTCCCAAGGGCCTGGATTTTTAGGACAAAATTTATCGAAGACCATCGCAGGCTTCGATTTTTTAAAGAATATTTGTTTCAATGACCCTCATAGGCGTGGATTTTTAAAGAATATTTTTTCAATGACCCACAGAGGCGTGGAAGGAATATTTTTTCCACGACCCTCTGAGGTTTGGATTTTTCAAAGAATATTTTTTAAGGGCCACCTAAGGCGTGGATTTTTTAAAGAATATTTTTCCAAAGACCATCCAAGGCGTGGATTTTTTCAAAGACCCACCAGAGGCGTGGATTTTTTCAAAGACCATCCAAGGCGCGGATTTTTTCAAAGCCCCACCAGAGGCGTGGATTTTTTCAAAGACCATCCAAGGCATGGATTTTTTCAAAGACCATCCAAGGCATGGATTTTTTCAAAGACCATTCAAGGCGTGGATTTTTTCTAAGACCATCCAAGGCATGGATTTTTTCAAAGACCATCCAAGGCACGGATTTTTTCAAAGACCATCCAAGGCGTGGATTTTTTCAAAGACCATCCAAGGCGTGGATTTTTTCAAAGACCATCCAAGGCGTGGTTTTTTTCAAAGACCATCCAAGGCGTGAATTTTTCAAAGACCATTCAAGGCGTGAATTTTTCAAAGACCATTCAAGGCGTGGATTTTTTCAAAGACCATCCAAGGTGTGGATTTTTTCAAAGACCATCCAAGGTGTGGATTTTTTCAAAGACCATCCAAGGTGTGGATTTTTTCAAAGACCATCCAAGGCGTGGATTTTTTCAAAGACCCACCAGAGGCGTGGATTTTTTCAAAGACCATCCAAGGCATGGATTTTTTCAAAGACCATCCACGGCGTGGATTTTTTCAAAGACCATCCAAAGCGTGGATTTTTTCAAAGACCATTTAAGGCGTGGATTTTTTCAAAGACCATCCATGGTGTGGATTTTTTCAAAGATCATCCAAGGCGTGGAATTTTTCAAAGACCATCCATGGCGTGGATTTTTTCAAAGACCATCCAAGGCGTGGATTTTTTCAAAGACCAACCCAGGCGTGGATTTTTTCAAAGACCATCCAAAGCGTGGATTTTTTCAAAGACCATTTAAGGCGTGGATTTTTTCAAAGACCATCCATGGTGTGGATTTTTTCAAAGATCATCCAAGGCGTGGAATTTTTCAAAGACCATCCATGGCGTGGATTTTTTCAAAGACCATCCAAGGCGTGGATTTTTTCAAAGACCAACCCAGGCGTGGATTTTTTCAAAAACCATTCAAGGCGTGGAATTTTTCAAAGACCATTCAAGGCGTGGATTTTTTCAAAGATCATCCAAGGCGTGGATTTTTTCAAAGACCATCCATGGCGTGGATTTTTTCAAAGACCATCCAAGGCGTGGATCTTTTCAAAGACCAACCCAGGCGTGGATTTTTTCAAAGACCATCCAAGGTGTGGATTTTTTCAAAGATCATCCAAGGCGTGGATTTTTTCAAAGACCATCCATGGCGTGGATTTTTTCAAAGACCATACAAGGCGTGGATTTTTTCAAATACCATCCAAGGCGTGGATTTTTTCAAAGACCATCCAAGGCGTGGATTTTTTCAAAGACCAACCCAGGCGTGGATTTTTTCAAAAACCATTCAAGGCGTGGAATTTTTCAAAGACCATTCAAGGCGTGGATTTTTTCAAAGACTGTACAAGGCGTGAATTTTTTCAAAACCCATCCAAGGCGTGGATTTTTTCAAAGACCATCCAAGGCGTGGATTTTTTCAAAGACCCACCAGAGGCGTGGATTTTTTCAAAGACCATCCAAGGTGTGGATTTTTTCAAAGACCATCCAAGGCGTGGATTTTTTCAAAGACCATCCAAGGTGTGGATTTTTTCAAAGACCATCCAAGGTGTGGATTTTTTCAAAGACCATCCAAGGTGTGGATTTTTTCAAAGACCATCCAAGGCATGGATTTTTGCAAAGACCATCCAAGGTGTGGATTTTTTCAAAGACCATCCAAGGTGTGGATTTTTTCAAAGACCATCCAAGGTGTGGATTTTTTCAAAGACCATCCAAGGCATGGATTTTTGCAAAGACCATCCAAGGCGTGAATTTTTCAAAGAGCAACACAGGCCTTAATATTTTTTTCAAGGTCATTTGGGTGATGTTTTAAAGAATATTTTTCAGGAGACCAACAGAAAAGAGCATTTTTGAAGAAAGTTTCTCTGGAGACCACCAGAAGAGAGGTGTTTTCTAGGAGACCAACAGAAAACAATTTTTAAAAAAATCCACGCCTCCGATTTTCTACAAAAAAAGAAAATCTTAAAGAAATCCGCGCCTCCGATTTTGTCTCCAAAAATTATTCTTTAATATTTTCTTTAAAAAAAATCCCGCATCTGATGGTTCTCGAAAAAATGTTTTTTCCTTAAAAAATTCACTCCTCAATCTCAACTTCCCCAAATCAATCCTCACTATTTCTGTTTATTTTTTAATTTGGAAACTAGTCGGTCGCTTACTTACCTCGTATTCTAGTCGGCATCACGCCACATTTATTTATCTACAAAAAAGAAAAGAAAAAAACTTCAATTCAATTGAAAAAAATAAAAACGCAAGGTTTATTTTATTTTGCAATCTCGTATTAATCTTGTGCCAAATGAGTGGGAGTTTCTGGCAAACGAGGTAAGGATTCTTATTGCTGGAATTTCCAAACAGTTTGTGTATTATTTACTTTAAGTTTGATTTGAGATTGCGTGCTAAGGCAATTGGGAAACGTATCTATTGTTTAAAATAGATTTTTTTTCCTAATGCCTTCAGTAACATTAGGGTGGCTTCAGATTTTTGTTTTTACATATCGAAATCGTCTTTATTGTTATAGTATGAATAGCAAATCAGAACCAAATCAGATGGCAAAAATCTTCTCTATTTTTGCATCCGTTTTAAGCTGCTTCAGACGCAGTTTAAATACTTAAATCCATAAACAAGTGGATCAATACATGCCGCAATCTACCGCACAAAAATCTATTACAGACTTCAATGTGATGCTTAATAAATACTTTTGGGTCAGGGCGAATACCTAAAACAATAGCAGTTCCGTCGTGTGAAACTCTGATACTGGACAAGGACTCATGGTCTTACGAACGCTAGCACAAATGTCCTCTGGAAACTTTCCCTACTCAGAAGGCTAGCAGGCAGGACTGTACTGCAAATCTTCATAGAAGAATTAGTGACTGAAATTTCACTTCGCCAATATGTCAATAGCGCCGAACCTCTAGTGAATCACGTCCATAGGTCTGAACTGCGGCGAGAGATATCCTCAAAATTCCACTAAACAAATTTTTATCCTTCTTCACAAAAAATTATTAAGTCCCACATTTGATGCGTCGTATACACCAAACACAGTATAGTTGGGTATGGAACTAGTTTATTTATTTAGTTCAATAGTTCCTTTTAGTTCATTGGTACTCTCCAGCTAATTCAGTTAATTAAAATAGTGGGGTGATCTAGGTAACCAATTAGACTCAGCAGAGTTGATCAATCGCTTTTCATTTTCTTACGTTTTGCTTCGCAAGAACTAGTTCACTCATTAAATTCGGTAGTTCATTTCATTGGTACATTGCAGTTATTTCAGTCAATGAACGGAATAATCTAGATGCACAAATTGGATCTAAAAGAACTATGCTCTTACACATAGTGAAAAAAATGAACCATTGGCGCAAAAGGAAATAGATAGACGACAGAACCACGAGCCTAGTACAGATCGTTCATTTTGTGAAATAATTATTTTGAACTAATGCGTTTCTGACCCAACCTTAGGTACAGAACATGCCATGCATGAGGGGATATGTATGGAAAGGATTTCGTAACAGCAGTCGCAGTACAGTTGGACAATCTCTATCCTAAAGCGGCTCTATATATTTTGGTTGTCTATGCAACAGGATCTAGTTTCGTTTAATTCTATAGTTCCGTTTAGTTCAATTTCCCATTCGTACATGTCAGCCAATGAATAGATGAACGATTGTATCAAAAGGAACTAGGGGAATTAGAGTAAACATAGTTTCTTTGAACCAATTCGTTACGAAATGATCCAATTTGACGCACAGGTAATGAGTACATTGCAATACAATTTTGGAAGATTTCCTATTCCACTGCCCAGCATTTGCAAATGCTCGAACCCAGTTAATGGCATCAGAGGCATTCACTCCGGAAAAGGCATTCACTCCGGAAAAGGAAGTAGGCTTATTCCATAATAGATCCTTTTAGTTCAATAGTTCATTGCTACCATGAACTGGTCAATGAGTATAATGATCTAGATGAACAATTGAATCAAAAGGAACTAAATGAACTACACAAAAGAAAATAGATTAACAAAAGAAACTGACCTATTACCGAACGTTCCTTTTGCGGAATAGTTGCTTTGAACTAATTCTTTTCGAAACGATCCAGTCGCACATCATGTGGTAAGGACAACGAAACATTTGCAAATCTGCAAACTTAATTGTAGGAAAATGAATCTATTCACGACCCTAATTGTATGAGACAATATGAATAGAAGGATTTCTTTAAAAAATTCAGAATTCCTAGAAGTATGAAAAGGATAGTAATAATAAGCATCTTCAAACGTGTTTTCCTTTTTCAGAGCCTCAAATGACCTATGCTTGCCTGAAGCAGTTTTTTGGTTCGCTCCGCAAAAGGAACTAGGTCATTCATTTAGTTTTACAGTTCTTTTAGTTCATTCGTTCAATAATTAGGTCAATGTACGGGATGATCTAGATGAACGATTGGATTAAAATATAACTAGGTTAACTAGGGCAAAAATGAACGGCTGGAACAATAGGTACTAGATGAACGAAATAATCGACCTATTACCAATTGTTCCTTTTGCAGAATCAAAAGGAATTAAATGCTCGAAAGAAACGAGGACTTAATTCCGATCTTTCCTTTTTCGGAATAGCTTATTTGAACTGGTTTGTTCCCGAACAACACAACTCTAGTTGAAACCAAGCTAATCTTGTATAGAAATAATAATCACACAGCCGAAAAAATTCCTTGGGTACGGGTTCGATATTTTTCGATTCGCACCCAAAAGGGAACCAGGTCATTAATTTAGTTTCTTTTGAGTTCAATCGTTCATTGTTACACGTCCGTTAATTTAGTCAATGAAAGAAACTAAGTAAACGAGAACAAAAAGGAAAGACTGGAGCAAAATGAACTAAATGAACCAAAGAAACGTATCTAGTATTTATTGTTTTTTATTTGGAAAAGCTCTTTTGAACTTTGTTGTTCTTTTTGGAGCAACCCAACTCTCTAAAAAGCAAGTGTCGTAAAAGAAAAACAAATCCAACAGCGATGATGTCCTAGAAGCAGTTCGATATTTTTTGATTCCCTGAGGAAAAGGAACCGGACCATTCATTTAGTTCCATAGTGCCTTTTAGTTCATTCGTTCATTGCTACACGTACGTAATTCAGTCAATTAAAAGAACTAGGCGATCTACAGGAGCGAAAGAAACTGAATTTGATGTGCATTTCTTTGACGATTTTGAAGATAACCATAGGAGTGTCCTGAGAAAAATATTCCTTGAAGTCGATTATGTGATTGCGATGTGACGACGTGAAAAATGAGTGTCTTACAACCACTCAACCAAGAACGGTCGGGTGCACCGTGTCTTATTTTTTATACGGACTAGCTGCGGCTCTCTGTATATTTTACAGAACGAATAATCCCACCTAATAGCGATCTTTTCTTTTTCGGAATAGTTTACCTGAACTATTTCTAGTCTAACACTGGTTGACATCTAGATCTAGATGAACGATTGGATTAAAAAAAAAATACTAGATGAACTAGAGCAAAAATGAACGGGTAGAGTAATATGTACTAGATTAGCGGAAGAACTCGACCTAGTTCCGATCGTTCCTTTTGCAGAATAGTTCATTTGAATTAGTCTGTTGCGGAATGACTCAACCAATCGTTGGAACTTCTGCCACTGCCCAGTTTTTGCAAACTATCGAAGCCAATTATAGCAAAATTATAGTATTCACGTCCTTAATAACATGAAAGGATATCAATTGATAGGTCTGAAGGACTTCGTAATGAATACAGAATTCCTAGTAGTACAGAAATTAGGACATTTATAAGCTTCCTCTAATTTATTTTAATTTTTTTGGGCGCACATTGTGCCTAGACTGTCCTGATTGATTTACGATGCCCCTCTTCAACCTAACCTAATGGGATCTCTCGGACGTATATTTCGAGTTGTAGTAACAGAATATCGAAATAAAAAAATCACCCTGCTGACTCAGCAATATTTTGAATTGCCTGTACCACATATCCCCAATAACAGTGTCAACAAGCCTCACCACCTGACATTAATGCAGTTATTGCAATTATTATTTTTTTTTATCAAATTGAAAGATCTATTGCATGTGTCCCTAATGAGACAGTTAATACAAAAGCGAAAACTACAACCCCCGGATCAAAAACAATTCATATTTAAATTTATTTCTGAGAAAACCAAATAGTTTAAATTTTTTTGCATCACTGAGAGAGTCATCGGGGGAAGAAAAAAAGTTAACATTTCTATCGATTTGTTTTCAATAATAATTTATTTGAAGGCATTTTAAAATTAAACTATAAAATGATAATTGTCATCCAGTGGCCTGGATGTGGGATGCAATTCATTCAAATGGAATAGAACACTGGTGGCTGCATTAGAAACTGATAATAGACCACAACAACAATTATAACAGCAATTAATTAAATAATTAATTGTTGTTTCAGATATTTAATCTGTTATGTTCATTTGTTTTTAATAATATTTTTTATATAAGAAAAAAAATATCAGGGAAACCCCATATCTCGATAAGAACGATTTAATGGCTTTGTTTACACCTTACCGCCTGTTCCTGTGTACGGCCAAGTACCTGATTAAGTAATGAATGAGTGAATGAATCAATGAACGAAATGGTTCTATGACACGCTATTCTTATTACTTCTAGCCTCTCTAAGTAATAAGGAGGGAGGGAGGGCTGCAACACCGATAAAGTAGTCAGATCATTTGACGTCATATTTTTTCTTGTTCTTTATTCGAAACGGTCGTTTTGTAATTATTTAATTTATTGATTTATTAAGAATTGATTTGTAGTTTTTTTTTTATTTTTCAATTTTATAAAGAAATAAATGTCAATCGAATTGAATTCATTGTAACTAGCATTATGCAGAAAGAATTCTGAAAATGTTTAGCTATAAGAAACAAATCGTAGATAATATCTTTGGACAGTTTACAAGGAAATAAAAAATAAAAAATTAAAAAATTAATTTTGGATGTAGAATGCAAAAACTATTCCATTTTTTACGGTTCACTCAGGAAAAGGGATTAGTTCATTCATGTAGTTCCATAGTTCATTTTAGTTCAAATTTTTATTGGTATACATCAGTTCGTTCAATGAACGAGAATATCTAAATGAATGATTTGACCAAAAGGAACTAGGGGAACTAAGAAGAGCACAAAGAAGCAAAAGGAATTAAATGCATGAGAAAAAAAACGGGGCTAGTACCGAACTTCCCTTTTCGGAATAGTTCATTTGAACTTGTTCGTTCTCAAAAAACACAACTCTAGTTGAAACCAAGCAAATCTGGTAAGAGAATAGTAAACACAGAGCGGTGAAGTTCGATATTTTTCGATTCACTCCTGCAAGGGAACCAGTTCGGTTAATTCAGTCAATGAAAGGAAGGAACTAGGTGAACGGAAAATCTCACTTGAACGTTGTAGTTCTTTTAATGCGACCAATGAACGAGAATATCAAAATGAACGATTTGAAAGAAAGGAACTAGTGACACTAAGAACAGCACAAAGAAAAGACTGGGGTAAAAACAAAATGCACCAAAAATACCTAGGCCCGTAAGAAGAGCACAAAGAAACGATTGGGGTAAAATAAAATACACAAAAAATACGGGCCTAGTACCGATCTTAATTTTTCTGATTAGCTCAATTGAACTATTTCGTTCCCGAAAAACTCCACTCTAATCAAAACCAAGGACATGAAATCTTTTCATGCAGTCCGCAAAGGAACCAATTCAATAATTTAGTTCTTTTTAGTTCAATCATTCATTGTTACTCTTCCGTTAATTCAGTCAATGAAAAGAAGGAACTAGGTGAACGGAGAAGCTCATTTGAACATTGTAGTCCTTTCAGGAGCAACTCAACACCCTAACCAATCAAGTGTGGGAAATGAAAAAGAAATCTAATAGCGATGATGTTGTAGAAGGTTCGATTTTTTTTCGAAAAGTTTCGATATTTTCCGGAAAAGGAGCTAAACAATTTATTTGGTTCTGTTAATTGTCACAAGTCCGTTAATTCAGTCATTGAAAGAAACTAAATGAGCCACTGAAACAAAATGAACTGAATAAACCGAACCTAAAACCGATCTTTCTTTTTTTGGGAATGGTTCATTTGAACTAGTTCATTCCAAAACGACCGAACTCTAGATGGAATCAAGCAAGTGTGGAAAAGGATAAATAACCCGACAGCGATCAATTTCTGGAAGCGGTTCATTATCGATTCCCTCCGGAAAATGAACCAAGCCATTCATTTAGTTTCGTTAGTTTTCGTTCGGTCAAACGCTATATTATTATTTCGAACTCAATGAACCACATATCTAGATGAACAAGAAGGCACGTGAACGATTGGAGCAAAGGGAACTAGTTGAACGAGAGGTAAATGAATGATTTTAATACAAACTGAAGCAATGTAACATTGTAATCGGAACAAGTAAATTTTGGGCAATGGTTAAGTCACTTTCGGACTCTGGAATGACGGCGGAGTGTGATGCGTCCTGTAAGAGCTCTCTCAGCCGAGGAGTTACCATTAAAAAATTTACGAAAGAAGATGCTGCAGATGTCATTAAGATGTGACAATACTTAAGCAACTGAATGAACCCGGAAAACCCGATCATCATTCCTCAATTTGTCCTGAAGTCTGAAAAGTAGAATGAATGGTCACACTTGTGTAGCCTGGCAAGGATGCTTGCAGAGGTGAATCATTTAGTCTGATTTTACTTCTGTAGCTAATATCGAATCCACTTGGGGTAACCATGCCAAACTGTTCGAGAACATAGAGATGACCAAGATACGATAGTGTTTGAAACGTTGTGTGGACGCCAGTCATTGTGAATTTTAGAAACAGAAAGTCGGAGACCCGTAGACTGAAACATGGAGTGGGGTGATCTCTTCTGAACTTTTCGACTTCTACATGTTTGATATTTCATAACGCCCAGACCAGTATTGAGATCGTAATGTATGTATATGATTGTATGTTCAATTGCGTCAGGCCCTATTATTGATGTCAACGTTTCAAGTAGTCCGCGCAAACCACTATTTGCGATAACCTGAGAAGTAGGACCAATGTGCTCAAACACTGGCCGTTATCACTGGGGTGCTGACAAGGAGACCTTGTTGAATTCTTATAAACCAATAGGTCTGTCAGTGGTAAGCTATGCGGAGCCCGTGTGCTTTGCGAATGTAATAGATACTTATTCGAAGAATATTTAGACCATCCGAATCCACGCCTTGAGATTTATTGTTAAAAAATAATTTATTTTTTGTATGGATTTGTTTTTGTTGCTAATGCTAATATGCTAATATTTGCCTCAGTCGGATTGAAAAAAATATATATCCAAAAATAGAATGCATTTCCACTTTTATGCTTGTGGAACTGCGTACGAAGTCGACTGCCCTGCAATAAAATGAAACGTTTGTTTGCATTTTTTGTTTTTCTTTAAGAGACAACAATCTCCGCTTAAATCGTTCGCAAAAATAATTTATTTAAATAATTACAGTCCCAAAAACGGGGTTGATAAACTTTCGATGTGAGGAGTGGTGTCCAGTGAATGTGAAATTAATGTAAAGAAAGTAAACGAAAAATCGGAGAGGCTAAAAATAGAATCTGAAGCAATATTAGGGGGTAGGCGAATTTTGGAAAACAAAAAGTTGGAAAAATGTTCAAGGATTTTTAGAGGATGAAATTATAGATAAATGGTCCTTTTAAGTCAACCCTCTTGATGTACGGATGGCTGACCACAAGACACCTCCTCCACTTTCAACTCTTACAAGATAAGATTAGCTGAGGAATCGTCGTTAGACAACATTGGTAGTTGGCTGTATCATTTGCCATAGAGTCAGCAGCTAACAACCAATCAGACCAGGCTAATATCTCAATTGTTGTTCAAGTGTTTGTCTTGTTGTTGTTGCTGCCGATGTTTGCATGCCAAATGCATACCTCCATCTCAATTACGGCTGTTGTGGTTTTGGTAGCATTTTTAGTTAGCCACCATTGCTGTTAATTTTTATTGTTGTAATTTGGCTTTAATCGCCACAATTTTGTTGACGTCAATGTCTGGCGACAACAGCATCAACGGGTTGTGGACTTTAAGCCAAACAGAACAAAAAAAAAAAAAAAAAAAATGATATATGGTTAATATGATTTAACGTAGAACCAGTCATGTAGCTGGGACCTTTCTTGGAAGACCGAACAGCAGCCGGAAATTCCGTACGTATCACAACAACTGCATCGCAATGAGATAGAAACATTGAGATTTTTTGAAAAAATATATCTTTTTAAATCCACGCCTTGATGGTGTCCCCAAAAATATTACTTACTTAGCTGGCTTGTGACAGAACTTTCGTTCCATGAGCCGAGCTTAGAAAAGATTTCCAGGCGCGTCGGTCTTTTGCGCAGTTTTTCCAATTTGATAGTCCATTTTCGGCGATGTTGTATTCGACTTGATCTTTCCATCGTATTCGTGGCCTTCCCCTTCTGCGTGAACCATCAGCTGGTTCGCTTTTATATGCCTTCTGGTCTGGGGCATCTTCATCCATTCTCACAACATGACCTAGCCAACGTAGTCGCTCTGCAGCTCAATACGTCTACCCATGTCAATGTCCGAGAACAGCTGGTACAACTCATGGTTCATTCGATTGCTATATTCACCGTTAACGCAGATCGGCCCAAAGATATTTCGGAGAATTTTTCTCTGGAACATCTTCATCCATTCTCACAACATGACCTAGCCAACGTAGTCGCTCTG
The DNA here is from genome assembly GCF_032173495.1 of Musca vetustissima. Classification (NCBI taxonomy): domain Eukaryota; kingdom Metazoa; phylum Arthropoda; class Insecta; order Diptera; family Muscidae; genus Musca; species Musca vetustissima. The sequence continues at coordinate 18,798 of NW_026883876.1, forward strand.
CAGCTCAATATGTCTAACAATGTCGATGTCCGAGAACAGCTGGTACAACTCATGGTTCATTCGACGGCGATAATCACCGTCAACGCAGTCGGCCCATAGATCTTTCGGAGAAATTTTCTCTCAAACACTCCAAAAGCTGCCTCATTTGCTTGCGTAAGTACCCATGCTTCAGATCCATATTACAGCACGTACGGGTAGTATCAGCGTCTTGTAGAGTGTGAGTTTGGTCTGGCGGGAGGTGGCCTTGCTTTTGAGTTTTTTGCTCAGACCATAGTAGCATCGGTTTGCCATCCCCATCCCTCTTCGAATTTCAAAACTGATGTCATTCGTTTTATTTATGGCAGTACCAAGGTATATAAAATCTTTGCCTACCTCGAAGCTGTAGTTCTCAAGTTCCACAGTTGGTCCGAGTCTACTGGACGTCTTGATGCGCATTGATACCATCAGCTTGGTCTTCTCGTCGTTTACTGCCAGACCCACTTTGGCAGACTCCTTCTCAATTTGTTTAAAGGTGGCTGTTACCGCTCGCAATGTTCGATCCATTATGTCGATGTCATCGGCGGCGTAGGCGAGTAACATGTGTTGTTTGGAGTACAGAGAGCCATTTCTGTTCACTTTTGCCTCTCGTATGACCCTTTCCAGCAGGATGTTAAAAAGGTCACACGACAAACTATCACCTTGTCTGAATCCTCGTTCGGTATTAAAGGTCCTTTCCGACTTTAACTGCTGATCTTGTGCCAGTTAAAGTTTTCCTGTATAGCCGAATTAATTTTGCAGGAATGTCAAACGCAGACATGGCTTTATACACCTCTGAACAGATATGGCTGTCGAATGCGGCTTTATAGCCGACGAATAGGTGGAATGTGTCGATGTGTTTTTCGTGGGTTTTTTTTCCAGGATTGCCTCTTTTTTGTGCACGGGACATAGGATGCTGAGGCTCCAATCATTGGGCATGCTTTCCGCTAGCAAAATTGTACTAATCAGCTGGTGCATGCTCCTTGCCCGCATCTGATCACCAGTATTGAATAGTTCGGCTTGTAACCCATCGGCACCTGCTACTTTATTATGATTCAGCCGATTGATTGATATTCTGACTTCATCTTTGCTAGGTGGTATACACTCTATACCGTCATCTATTATTTGTTCTGAGGTATCTTCTTCAACGCCAATATTTGATACCAGAAGTTTTCAAAATGTTCCTTCCAGATCCTCAGCACGCTGTCTGTATCTGTCACCAGGTTTCTTTCTTTATCTCTACAGGAGGATGTGCCTGCACCAAAGCCTTCGGTTTGGTGTTTTACCCGTTGGTAGAATTTTCGGACTTCATTCTGACTTCTGTACATCTCGATTTGCTCTTTCTTCTTTTTTTCCGAAAATACGTTTCTCATCTCTCCTTTTCTCTCGATAGTTCTGCATCGCATTACGTGTTGCTACTGTCTGTAGGGATGCCCTATAGGCTGCGTTTTTCTTATTAGTAGCATTACGACACTCCTGATCGTACCACGGATTTCTTGATGGTGGTCTTTGGTACCCAAGTGTTGTTTTTGCTTCAGTTTGTAGGGAGAGGGCAATTATCTGTCATTGTGCTTCTATATTATTATCGGGACAAGGGGTGTTTTCCTCAAGCAGTTGGGTAAGTTGAGCGAAGTAGGCTTCTGCTATCTGTTGTGTTTGCAGCTTTTCGACGTCAAAGTTCCGTGTTACATTAGATCGCACCTTTGCTGCTACATTAAGACGGGTGCGTACCTTGGCTGCCACAAGGTAATGGTCCGAATCGATATTCGCTCCTCGGATCGATCGGACGTCTAAAACACTGGATGAATGCCTTCCGTCTATCACAACATGATCGATTTGAGTTCTCGTTGTTCGATCGGCAGAAATCCAAGTGGCCTTGTGTATATCGAGATGCTTGAATATGGTGCTGTTAACTACCATGTTTTTTGCTGCCTCAAGCCGTTGTCTGATGTTTCTTCATGGAGGCTGAAATTTTTGACGGTGGGGCCAAAGATATTTTCCCTATCGATTTTTGCATTAAAATCTCCTATCAGAATTTTAATGTCATGGCCAGGGCAACGGTCATATGCTGTTTCTAGGCGCTCGTAAAATATGTCTTTGGTCTGTTAATCTTTATCATCGGTCGGAGCATGGGCGCAAATGACACTGATCTAGAAGAACTTCGCTTTTATACGGATTATAGCAATTCGCTCATCTACTGGAGTGAATCTGGAGACGACGAGGTCTTTTATTATTCCCCTGTTGACCATAAATCCGCCCCAAATTCATGTCTCGTGTCAAGGCAGCTACATCATCTGATTTACTTACTTTAGTCCCTTTCCAACGCATCGTTCCTGTAAGGCAATAATATCGGCTTTGTACTTCTTGAGTACATCCGCCAAAGCGAACACTGCGCCTTTTCTGTACACCGTGCGCACATTCCAAGTGCAGATTCGCACATCGTGGTCCTTTATTTTTCTTCTTCTTTGCTTTTTCAGAGTAGGTTGGGTTTTCCAAGAGTGAGCAACTAACCCGACGCCTCAACCCATTTTTTATAGTTCTTATGGATGAACTCGCGGCACATATTAGCTGACTATTTCATCGGGTGATGACAAATAGCTACCCAGGTGACACCTCGGGTAGGTCAGTGTCCACACTTGAGATGAAAGAGGGACCAAGATAAGCCTGGACTTTGCCATGTATCAATCATCCCCTACGCCACGCCTTGATGATGTCCTCAACAAATACTTTTTTTAAAAAATCCACGCCTTGACGATGTCCCCCCAAAAAATATTTTTAAAAATCCCAAAAAATATATTTTTAAAAAATTCACAAACATTGTTTGTTATTTGACACACCCTATAAAAATTAACTTCATGCTTGACCAAACATGTCAAATGACATCTATTAAATATATACATACCCCGAACTATGTATCCATGCGTTAGTTTATTACCTAAACGTGTGTATTTGTAGAAGAATACGCAGAGATTAATTTTAGCAACTATATAATTGACGATAAAGGCATAAATAATGAAACAAAAAAATTTCAAGAGGTTTATGAACCCAAATCAGACCAACCTTTGATAATTCGCATTGAGACGACCACGACCACAACAACATAAAAATTATGGCAAAATGTGGAAGAGATTATCAGAAAGAAATTCAAAAATCCATAAATGCATATTAAACAAAAGCTAGGTGAAATAGAATGGGCTATTTATTAGTCGATGACCAGAAAAACATTAGGCAGGGGCGTAGGCTGTTCGATTTTTTTCGGGGTAACAGTTTCACTTTCTGTTCACGATGTTACAAAAAACAATGTCTAAAGAGAAGGGGTCAATGATCGTTATAGATTATCTTAGGGCGTAACATAATGCCTACACATATGTATTCCTAACATTCCGACCTTGCCCTTCACTCAAGGACACCTCTTGCAGAAAATTATAAAGCCGTTGCTGTTTATGACCCACCTTTGTTTAGATGCAAAATACCGTTAAACTCGTTTCCAATAGCTTCCAACAAAAGAAATGTTTAACAAACAAACTAGGAAATCACAAGCCATGAATAAATTTTCGCTATTTCATTTTAATATGCCGAATGTCGAAATGCGGATTTCAATGTTTGTCGGACAGCATTTTAGTTTTGTTTTTATGACTTGCGTTTTCACTCTAAACCTCCTCATTTGAATGAATCCCCCACATGATGTGGCAAAACAGGTTTGTTTGATCAAACAATCAAACTTATGTTTGTTAAACAAAAACGGAATTAACCCATTGTGGAGATATTATTTTTGTGGACACCATCAAGGCGTGGATTTTTTAAAGATATTTTTTTGGGGACACCATCAAGGCGGGGATTTTTTAAAGATATTTTTTTGGGGACACCATCAAGGCGTGGATTTTTTAAAGATTTTTTTTTTTGGGGACACCATCAAGGCGTGGATTTTTTAAAGATATTTTTTTGGGGACACCATCAAGGCGGGGATTTTTTAAAGATATTTTTTTGGGGACACCATCAAGGCGGGGATTTTTTAAAGATATTTTTTTGGGGACACCATCAAGGCGGGGATTTTTTAAAGATATTTTTTTGGGGACACCATCAAGGCGTGGATTTTTTAAAGATATTTTTTTTTTGGGGACACCATCAAGGCGGGGATTTTTTAAAGATATTTTTTTGGGGACACCATCAAGGCGGGGATTTTTTAAAGATATTTTTTTGGGGACACCATCAAGGCGTGGATTTTTTAAAGATATTTTTTTGGGGACACCATCAAGGCGTGGATTTTTTAAAGATATTTTTTTGGGGACACCATCAAGGCGTGGATTTTTTAAAGATATTTTTTTGGGGACACCATCAAGGCGGGGATTTTTTAAAGATATTTTTTTGGGGACACCATCAAGGCGTGGATTTTTAAAGATATTTTTTTGGGGACACCATCAAGGCGGGGATTTTTTAAAGATATTTTTTTGGGGACACCATCAAGGCGTGGATTTTTTAAAGATATTTTTTTGGGGACACCATCAAGGCGTGGATTTTTAAAGATATTTTTTTGGGGACACCATCAAGGCGTGGATTTTTTAAAGATATTTTTTTGGGGACACCATCAAGGCGGGGATTTTTTAAAGATATTTTTTTGGGGACACCATCAAGGCGGGGATTTTTTAAAGATATTTTTTTGGGGACACCATCAAGGCGGGGATTTTTTAAAGATATTTTTTTGGGGACACCATCAAGGCGTGGATTTTTTAAAGATATTTTTTTGGGGACACCATCAAGGCGTGGATTTTTTAAAGATATTTTTTTGGGGACACCATCAAGGCGGGGATTTTTTAAAGATATTTTTTTGGGGACACCATCAAGGCGTGGATTTTTTAAAGATATTTTTTTGGGGACACCATCAAGGCGTGGATTTTTTAAAGATATTTTTTTGGGGACACCATCAAGGCGTGGATTTTTAAAGATATTTTTTTGGGGACACCATCAAGGCGTGGATTTTTTAAAGATATTTTTTTGGGGACACCATCAAGGCGTGGATTTTTTAAAGATATTTTTTTGGGGACACCATCAAGGCGTGGATTTTTTAAAGATATTTTTTTTTTGGGGACACCATCAAGGCGGGGATTTTTTAAAGATATTTTTTTGGGGACACCATCAAGGCGGGGATTTTTTAAAGATATTTTTTTGGGGACACCATCAAGGCGTGGATTTTTTAAAGATATTTTTTTGGGGACACCATCAAGGCGTGGATTTTTAAAGATATTTTTTTGGGGACACCATCAAGGCGTGGATTTTTTAAAGATATTTTTTTGGGGACACCATCAAGGCGGGGATTTTTTAAAGATATTTTTTTGGGGACACCATCAAGGCGGGGATTTTTTAAAGATATTTTTTTGGGGACACCATCAAGGCGTGGATTTTTTAAAGATATTTTTTTGGGGACACCATCAAGGCGTGGATTTTTAAAGATATTTTTTTGGGGACACCATCAAGGCGTGGATTTTTTAAAGATATTTTTTTGGGGACACCATCAAGGCGTGGATTTTTTAAAGATATTTTTTTGGGGACACCATCAAGGCGTGGATTTTTTAAAGATATTTTTTTTTTGGGGACACCATCAAGGCGGGGATTTTTTAAAGATATTTTTTTGGGGACACCATCAAGGCGGGGATTTTTTAAAGATATTTTTTTGGGGACACCATCAAGGCGTGGATTTTTTAAAGATATTTTTTTGGGGACACCATCAAGGCGTGGATTTTTTAAAGATATTTTTTTTTTGGGGACACCATCAAGGCGGGGATTTTTTAAAGATATTTTTTTGGGGACACCATCAAGGCGTGGATTTTTTAAAGATATTTTTTTGGGGACACCATCAAGGCGTGGATTTTTAAAGATATTTTTTTGGGGACACCATCAAGGCGTGGATTTTTTAAAGATATTTTTTTGGGGACACCATCAAGGCGGGGATTTTTTAAAGATATTTTTTTGGGGACACCATCAAGGCGGGGATTTTTTAAAGATATTTTTTTGGGGACACCATCAAGGCGTGGATTTTTTAAAGATATTTTTTTGGGGACACCATCAAGGCGTGGATTTTTAAAGATATTTTTTTGGGGACACCATCAAGGCGTGGATTTTTTAAAGATATTTTTTTGGGGACACCATCAAGGCGTGGATTTTTTAAAGATATTTTTTTGGGGACACCATCAAGGCGTGGATTTTTTAAAGATATTTTTTTTTTGGGGACACCATCAAGGCGGGGATTTTTTAAAGATATTTTTTTGGGGACACCATCAAGGCGGGGATTTTTTAAAGATATTTTTTTGGGGACACCATCAAGGCGTGGATTTTTTAAAGATATTTTTTTGGGGACACCATCAAGGCGTGGATTTTTTAAAGATATTTTTTTGGGGACACCATCAAGGCGTGGATTTTTAAAGATATTTTTTTGGGGACACCATCAAGGCGTGGATTTTTTAAAGATATTTTTTTGGGGACACCATCAAGGCGGGGATTTTTTAAAGATATTTTTTTGGGGACACCATCAAGGCGTGGATTTTTTAAAGATTTTTTTTTTTGGGGACACCATCAAGGCGTGGATTTTTTAAAGATATTTTTTTGGGGACACCATCAAGGCGGGGATTTTTTAAAGATATTTTTTTTGGGGACACCATCAAGGCGGGGATTTTTTAAAGATATTTTTTTGGGGACACCATCAAGGCGGGGATTTTTTAAAGATATTTTTTTGGGGACACCATCAAGGCGTGGATTTTTTAAAGATATTTTTTTTTTTGGGGACACCATCAAGGCGGGGATTTTTTAAAGATATTTTTTTTTTGGGGACACCATCAAGGCGGGGATTTTTTAAAGATATTTTTTTGGGGACACCATCAAGGCGTGGATTTTTTAAAGATATTTTTTTGGGGACACCATCAAGGCGTGGATTTTTTAAAGATATTTTTTTGGGGACACCATCAAGGCGTGGATTTTTTAAAGATATTTTTTTGGGGACACCATCAAGGCGGGGATTTTTTAAAGATATTTTTTTGGGGACACCATCAAGGCGTGGATTTTTAAAGATATTTTTTTGGGGACACCATCAAGGCGTGGATTTTTTAAAGATATTTTTTTGGGGACACCATCAAGGCGTGGATTTTTAAAGATATTTTTTTGGGGACACCATCAAGGCGTGGATTTTTTAAAGATATTTTTTTGGGGACACCATCAAGGCGTGGATTTTTTAAAGATATTTTTTTGGGGACACCATCAAGGCGTGGATTTTTTAAAGATATTTTTTTGGGGACACCATCAAGGCGTGGATTTTTTAAAGATATTTTTTTGGGGACACCATCAAGGCGTGGATTTTTTAAAGATATTTTTTTGGGGACACCATCAAGGCGTGGATTTTTTAAAGATATTTTTTTGGGGACACCATCAAGGCGTGGATTTTTTAAAGATATTTTTTTATTTGGCCCAAGGACGAACCCTATTGAAATTGGGAAAAATCGGTTTAGATTTAGATATAGCTCCCATATATATTTTTGTCCGATTTAAGATAAATGGTGCACCAAAGTCCCTAAATAATTTCGATTTGCACGAAATTTGGCATAGCGTACGGAATTAGTTCTAGCATGATGTCTGCCAAGTTTCGTGAAAATCAGTTCAGATTTAGATACAGCTCCCATATATATTTTCGTCCGATTTAAAGTAAATGGTGTACCAAAGTCCCTATACATCTTTCGATTTGCACGAAATTTGGCATAGGGTACTGAATTAAGTCTAGAATGATGTGTGCTGAGTTTCGTGATAATCGGTTCAGATTTAGATATAGCTCCCATATATATGTTCGTCCGATTTAAGGTAGATAGATTTTTTTAAGTTTTCGGCAATAGTACATTCTCTGCATTTGGTGTTTTTTTCTCTGCCCCAATGGGTTAATATAAAGGGCAATGACACATGCAGCCTAGTTTTTTGTGTTTCATGTTTTTATTTCGGTTTTTTTTTTGTTCGGTGTATAACAGGTATAAATGACGACGCTCTATTATAAAGCGCTTTTGTTTAAACTCATTTCGAAATCATTTTTATTATGACTTAATGAAATAATGAATCGACTTAAAGTGTCGCGAATCTAAGCAACAATGTTGCGAACATTGACAGTTTCCGTCAATGCAAATATTTATATCCCGAGGCCCTATTTATAATTTTTATAAAATACGTGAACAAGACTCTACGAAAAAAATTGGGTATCGCTAACCTTTCATTGCCAGTTGTTGTTGTTGTTTTCTACTCCTTTAATTGCTTTGTATTCTTCTTTCCGTTTCGGTTTTTAATTTACGGACTTTGGACCCTAAATGGCAAGGCAGAGCCAGTCAATGTTCCAATTATTTTATTTATCTGTCTGTCTGTCTGCCGATTTCGCTGTGCACTTCGCTTTAAATAAAAATCAAATTTTTTTCATTTTTTTTGTATTTTCTCGTTCTTCTTTTGAGCGTTGTGCAGATTTCTGTTTAGACATTTTCCCTTTACTTTATTCAGTGACGCACTTCTCAATACCGATGTGTGTGTGTATAATTGCCGCTTTTGTAATTTTGTAAATTTGTTTTTGTTGCAATTCAATTTGTTTTGAGTTTTTTTGTCTTTTATTTTATTTTGTTTTAATTCAATACCTTTCTCTTCTTCTCTTTTTAGGTTAGTACATTGTAAATTCTGTGGGTATTGAAAATGAATATTTTCGAAGACAATCGGATTGGGATTGGTAAGTAATGGTAAGATAGTATTCCCAAAAAATATTTTTAAAAAATCCACGACCCAAAAAATTACTTACTTATTTACATAGCTGGCTTGTGACAGAACTTTCGTTCCATAAGCCGAGCTTAAAAAAGATTTCTAGACGCATCGGTCCTTTGCGCAGTTTTTCTAATTTGAAAGACCATTTTCGGCAATGTGGTCTTCGACTTGATCTGTCCATCGTATTCTTGGCCTTCCCCATCTGCGTGGACCATCAGCTGGTTCACTTTTATATGCCTTCTGGGCTGGGGCATCCATTCATCCATTCTCACAACATGACCAAGCCAACGTAGTCGCTCTGCAGCTCAATACGTCTAATAATGTCAATGTCCGAGAATAGCTGGTACAACTAATGGTTCATTCGACGGCGATATTCACCGTCAACGCAGATCGGCCCATAAATCTTTCGCGGAAATTTTTCTCTCAAACACCCCAAGAGCTGCCTCATCTGCTTGCGTAAGTACCCATGCTTCAGATCCATATAACAGCACGGACGGGTAGTATCAGCGTCTTGAAGAACGTGACTTTGGTCTGGCGGGAGGTGGCCTTGCTTTTGAGTTGTTTGCTCAGACCATAGTAGCATCGGTTGGCCATCACCATACTTCTCCGAGTTTCAAAACTGATGTCGTTCGTTTTATTTATGGCCGTACCAAGGTATATAAAATCGTTGACTACCTCGAAGCTGTAGTTCTCAAGTTCCACTGTTGGTCTGAGTCTACTGGACGTCTTGGTGCGCGTTGATAACATCAGCTTGGTCTTCTCGCCGTTTACTGCCAGACCCACTTTGACAGACTCCTTTTCAATTTGTCCAAAGGTGTCTGTTATCGCTCGCAATGTTCGACCCATTATATCGATGTCATCGGCGGCGTAGGCGAGTAACATGTGTTGTTTGGTTTGGTGTACAGAGTGCAATTTCTGTTCACTATTGCCTCTCGTATGATCTTTTCCAGCAGGATGTTAAAAAGGTCACACGACAAACTATCACCTTGTCTGAATCCTCGTTCGGTATTAAAGAGTTCCGAGAGGTCTGAAGCCAGGTCTGAAACCGCATTGGTATCGTTCAATAATGTCATTGACCATTGGCTTCAGTCGTTCACACAGTTCGCTGGATAGCACTTTATATGCGATGGGAAGGAGACTTATTCCTCTATAGTTGACACATATCGTCTTGTCTCCTTTTTTGTGCACGGGACACCAGATGCTGAGGTTCCATTCATTGGGCATGCATTCTCATCTAGCCAAATTGTACTAATCAGCTGGTGCATGCTCCTTACCAACATCTGACCACCAGTCTTGAATAGTTCGGCTTGTAACCCATCGGTACCTGCTGCTTTATTATTCTTCAGCCTATTGATTACTATTCTGACTTGATCTTGGCTAGGTAGTATACATTCTATACCATCATCTATTATTGGTTCTGGGGTATCCACTTCACTGCTACTATTTGCTATCAGAAGGTTTTTAAATTATGCTCCTTCCAGATCCTCAGCACGATGTCTGTATCTTTCATCAGGTTTCCTTCTTTATTTCTACAGGAGGATGTGCCTGCACCAAAGCCTTCGGTTTGGTGTTTTACCCGTTGGTAGAATTTTCGGACTTCATTCTGACTCCTGCACATCTCGTATTGCTCACGCCCACGTTTTTCTAGCTCTTTTTTCTTTTTTCTGAAAATACGTTTCTCCTCTCTCCTTTTCTCTCGATAGTTCTCCATTGCATTACGTGTTGCTATTGTCCGCAGGGTTGCCCTGCGTTTTTCATATCAGTAGCATTACGACACTCCTGATCGTACCACGGATTTCTTGGTGGTGATCTTTGGTTCCCAAGTGTTGCTATTGCTGCAGTTTGTAGGGAGTGGGCAATTATCTGTCATTGTGCTTCTATATTATTATCGGGACAAGGAGTGCTTTCGTCAAGCATTTGGGTAAGTAGGCTTCTGCAATCTGTTGTGTTTGCAGCTTTTCGACGTCAAATTTCCGTGTTACATTTGATAGCACCTTTGCTGCTACATTAAGACGGGTGCGTACCTTGGCTGCCACAAGGTAATGGTCCGAATCGTTATTCACTCCCCGGATCGATCGGACATCTAAAACACTGGATGAATGCCTTCCGTCTATCACAACATGATCGATTTGATTTCTCGTTGTTCGATCGGAAGAAATCCAATTGGCCTCGTGTATATCGAGATCTGGTGCTGCTAACTACCATGTTTTTTGCTGCCGCAAAGTCAATCAACCTCATGCCATTGTCTGATGTTTCTTCATGGAGGCTGAATTTTCCGACGGTGGGGCCAAATATATTTTCCCTTCCGATTTTTGCATTAAAATCTCTTAGCAGAATTTTAATGTCATGGCCAGGGCAACGATCATATTTTCTAGGCGCTCGTAAAATATGTCTTTGGTCTGTTCAGCTTTATCTTCGGTCGGAGCATGGGCTCAAATGAGACTGATGTAGAAGAGAATTTCGCTTTTATACGGATTATAGCAATTCGCTCATATACTGGAGTGAATCTGGAGACGAGGTCTTTTATTCTCCTGTTAACCATAAATTCGCAGCCAAATCATCTGATCAGGGCGTAATCATCTGATTTACTTACGCCTGTCCCTTTCCATCGCATCGTTCCTGTAAGGCAATAATATCGGCTTTGTACTTCCGGCCGAGTACATCCGCCAAAGCGAGCACTGCACCTGTTCTGTACAACGTGCTCACATTCCAAGTGCAGTTTCGCAGAGCGTGGTCCTTTATATGTTTGCCGGGGTCGTCATCATTAGGGGGGTTTGGTTTTATTTTTCATTGATTTTTCATAGTAGGTTGGGTTTCCGAGAGTGGGCAACTCACCCGACTCCTTAACCCATACTTTTGTATAGTTCTTATGGGTGAACTCGCGGCACATATTAGCTCACTATTTCATCGGGTGATGAAAAGGGAAGGAGACTTATTCCTCTATAGTTGGCACATATCGTCTTGTCTCCTTTTTTGTGCACGGGACACGAGATGATGAGGTTCCAATCATTGGGCATGCATTCGCATCTAGCCAAATTGTACTAAGCAGCTGGTGCATGCTCCTTACCAGCCTTTGACCCCCAGTCTTGAATAGTTCGGCTTGTAATCCATCGGCACCTGCTGTTTTATTATTCTTCAGCCGATTGATTGCTACTCTGACTTCATCTGGGCTAGGTGATAGTAGGTTGGGTTTTCCGAGTGTCAGGCAATTAACCCGACGCCTCTACCCATTTTTTATAGTTCTTATGGGTGAACTCGCGGTACATATTAGTTCAATATTTCATCATATGATGAAATAGCCCAGATGGCACCACGGGGAGGTCAGTGTCCACAAATGAGATGAAAGAGGGGCCAAGATAAGCCTGGACTTTGCCATGTTAAAGCCAATCAGAGCCGTTGCTTGGTATCTATCATCCCATACACCACCCAAAAAATATTCTTTAAAAAATCCACGCCTTGTTGGTCTGTCTAAACCTCCTATTAGTGTGATGAAATTTAATGTCCGACTGAATATGATCGAATTGTTTAAGAATTTTTTTTTTGTTAAAAACAAATCAGAAGTAATAAAATCTGGCACAACAAACAAAGTAATAACTCTGTGTGGAGGAGGATGAGGAACAAACAAAAAAATAACTTTTTTTATTGCCTCAATGAATAACTAATAAAAAAATCACAACAACAACAAATCATTGCGTTTAAATAAAACGAAAATGTTTTTTGGCAAATAAAAACATGGTTTTAAAGTAATTTTGTTTAAAATGAAGGCTAACCTAAGGATTGAAGTACCTGATCTGCATTAGAAATGTGCTGGAGGAGCTTCGAACAGAAGAAAAAAACAGCGACACAAAAATTATGGCCCATAAAACAAATTCCTGGGAATAACTGAAAAATGGTGTGGCGGAGACAATGGCGATGGCGCATCGATGTGTGGATGTTGTTGTTGATGATGGATATCAAAGACATAAATCGAACAATAACTTCCCCCTCCCATGTGTCTCTGCCCTGCGCCGCGTTCCTCGGTGTGTTCTACTTCTTTTTCGTTGTCGCCTGACGCGCTGCTGCTGCCGCTTGATTGCCATGCAATTGGCATTCCAAAGACATTAACAAAATAAATCACTTGTTTAGAGCATTTTAAATGAAGACCATAAAAATGTTTGTTGTTTTGTTGCTATTGTTGTTGCTTTTTTATTTTTGCAACAACAATTTCATATTATTTATAATTCACGTGATGTACACAATGCACGGAGGCAGCAGCAGCGGCGGCGGCATTATCAAGCCAAGCCAAGCCAGCGAGCCGTCAATTCATTTCTGTTTCGGGCCATATTATTTGTCATCCGAATTGGCTTTTATTTTTATTTATTTATTTTCGTAACTTCTATTTAAGCGCGCTATCTTCTTCAGATCTAGATCCGCCGTTTGTATATATGTATATATATATATTTATATATATATTATTTAAATAAATAATTTAAATGCTTTCTTTTTCGAAAAACAAAAATAAATAACAAAGTGCGTCGTAGTAGCCAATTATTATCGGGATGGAGATTTCAATTTAAGATAGTTTTAACTAACAACAACAACATAATAAAAATATTTTAATTTTCGTGGATTTAAAAAAATATTATTTTTGGGACAACAGCTAAAGCGAGGATTTTTTAAAAAACTTATTTTTGGGACTACAGTTAAGGCCTGGATTTAAAAAAAAAAATATTTTGGGACAATAACAAAGGCGTGGAGGGTGGCGTAGGGGATGACAGATACCAAGCAACGGCTCTGATTGGCTTTAACATGGCAAAGTCCTGGTTTATCTCGGTCCCTCTTTCATATCAATTGTGGACACCGAAGGCTTTGGTGCAGGCACATCCTCCTGTAGAGATAAAGAAGGAAATCTGGTGATAGATACAGGCAGCGTTCTGAGGATCTGGAAGGAGCATTTTTTAAAAACGTCTGGTATCGAGTAGTAGCAGTGAAGTGGATACCCCAGAACCAATAATAGATGACGGTATAGAGTGTATACCACCTAGCCCAGAGGAAGTCAGAATAGCAATCAATCGGCTGGAGAATAATAAAACAGCAGGTGCCGATGGATTACAAGCCGAACTATTCAAGACTAGGGGTCAAAGGCTGGTAAGGAGCATGCACCAGCTGCTTAGTACAATTTGGCTAGATGAGAATGCATGCTCAATGATTGGAACCTCAGCGTCTCGTGTCCCGTGCACAAAAAAAAAGAGACAAGACGATATGTGCCAACTATAGATTAATAAATCCCCTTTCCTTTTCATCACCCGATGAAATAGTGAGCTAATATATGCCGCGAGTTCACCCATAAAAACTATAAAAAAAATGGGTTGAGGCGTCGGGTTAGTTGCCCACTCTCGGAAAATCCAACCTACTATCACCTAGCCCAGATGAAGTCAGAATAGCAATCACTCGACTGAAGAATAATAAAACAGCAGGTGGCGATGGATTACAAGCCGAACTATTCAAGACTGGGGATCAAAGGCTGGTAAGAAGCATGCACCAGCTGCTTAGTACAATTTGGCTAGATGGGAATACATGTCCAATGATTGGAACCTCAGCATCTCGTGTCCCGTGCACAAAAAAGGAGACAAGACGATATGTGCCAACTATAGAGGAATAAGTCTCCTTCCCTTTTCATCACCCGATGAAATAGTGAGCTAATATGTGCCGCGAGTTCACCCATAAAAACTATAAAAAAATGAGTTAAGGCGTCGGGTTAGTTGACCACTCTCGGAAAACCACCCAACCTACTATTAAAAAGCTAAGAAAAAGAAAACCAAACCCCCTAATGTTGGCGACCCCCGCAAATGTGTAAAGGATCCCGATCTGCGAATCTGCACTTGGAATATGCGCACGTTGTACAGAATAGGCGCAGTGTTCGACCCAACCTACTCTGAAAAAGCTATGAAAAAACCAAACCCCCCTAATGTTGACGATCCCGCCAAACGTATAAAGGACCACGATCTGCGAAATTGCACTTGGAATGTGTGCACTTGGTACAGAACAGGCGCAGTGTTCGCTTTGGCGGATGTACTCAAGAAGTACAAAGCCGATATTATTGCCTTACAGGAACGATGCGATGCGATGGAAAGGAACTGGCGTAAATAAATCAGATGATTACGCCCTGTATTATAACTGCCATGAAACGAGAGATGAATTTGGCTGTGGATTTATGGTTAACAGGAGAATAAAAGACATCGTCTCCAGATTCACTCCAGTAGATGAGCGAATTGCTATAATCCGTATAAAAGCGATGTTCTTCTATATCAGCCTCATTTGCGCCGAATATAAAGATAAACAGACCAAATACATATTTTACGAGCGCCTAGAAACAGCATATGATCGTTGCCCTGGTCATAACATTAAAATTCTGCTAGGAGATTTTAATGCAAAAATCGGAAGGGAAAATATCTTTGGCCCCACCGTCGGAAAATTCAACCTCCATGAAGAAACATCAGACAACGACATGAGGTCGATTGACTTCGCGGTAGCAAAAAACATGGTAGTTAGCAGCATCAGATTCATGAATCTCGCTATACAGAAGACCACTTGGATTTCTCCCGATCGAACAACGAGAAATCAAATCAAATCGATCATGTTGTGATAGACGGAAGGCATTCATCCAGTGTTTTAGACGTCCGATCGATCCGGGTAGAGAATATCAATTCGGACCATTACCTTGTGGCAGCCAAGGTACGCACCCGTCTTAATGTAGCAGCAAAGGTGCGATCTAATGTAACACGGAAATTTGACGTCGAAAAGCTGCAAACACAACAGATAGCAGAAGCCTACTCCGCTCAACTTACCCAACTGCTTGGCGAAAGCACCCCTGGTTCCGATAATAATATAGAAGCACAATGGCAGAGAATTGCCCACTCCCTACAAAATGCAGCAAAAGCAACACTTGGGTACCAAATACCACCATCAAAAAATCCGTGGTACGATCAGAAGTGTCGTAATGCTACAGATATGAAAAACGCAGGGTATAGGGCAACCCTGCGGACAGTAGCAACACGTAATGTGATGGAGAACTATCGAGAGAAAAGGAGAGAGGAGAAACGTATTTTTAGAAAAAAAAAGAGCAAGAAAAACGTGAGCGTAAGCAAATCGAGATATAGAGGAGTCAGAATGAAGTCCGAAAATTCTACCAACGGGTAAAACACCAAACCGAAGGCTTTGGTGCAGGCACATCCTCCCGTAGGGATGAAGAAGTAAACCTGGTGACAGATACAGACAGCGTGTTGACGATCTGAAAGGAGTATTTCGAAAAGCTTCTGGTATCAAATAGTGGCGTTGAAGAAGATACCACAGAACCAATAAGAGATGATGGTGTAGAGTGTATACCACCTAGCCAAGATGAGGTCATAAAAGTACTTAATCGGCTCAAGAACAATAAAGCAGCAGGAGCCGATGGGTTACAAGCCGAACTATTCAAGACTGGTGGTCAGATGCTGGTCAGGAGAATGCACCAGCTGATTAGTACAATTTGGCTAGATGAGAATGCAATGATTGGAACCTCAGCATCCTGTGTCCCGTGCACAAAAAAGGAGACAATACGATATGTGCCAACTATAGAGGGATAAGTCTTCTTCCCATCGCATATAAAGTGCTATCCAGCGTACTGTGTGAACGACTGAAGCCAATGGTCAATGACATCATCGGACCATACCAATGCGGCTTCAGACCTGGCAAATTCACCATTGACCAGATTTTCACATTCCACCTATTCGTCGACTATAAAGCCGCATACGACAGCCCTATCTGTTCAGAGGTGTTTTAAGCCATGTCTGCATTTGGAATTCCTGCAAAATTAATTCGGCTATGCAGGCTAACTTTAACAGGCACAAGATCAGCAGTTAAAGTCGGAAAGTACCTCTTGGAGCCCTTTAATACCGAACGAGGATTCAGACAAGTTGATAGTTTGTCGTGTGACCTCTTTAACATCCTGCTGGAAAAGATCATACGTGAGGCAAAAGTGAACTGAAATTGCACTCTGTACACCAAACAACATATATTACTCGCCTACGCCGAAGACATCGACATAATGGGGTCGAACATTGAGAGCGGTAACAGCCACCTTTGAACAAATTGAGAAGTAGTCTGCCAATGTGGGTCTGGCAGTAAACGGCGAGAAGACCAATCTGATGGTATCAAGGCGCAAGACGTCCAGTAGTCTCGGACCAACTGTGGAACTTGAGAACTACAGCTTCGAGGTAGGCAAAGATTTTATATACCTTGGTACTGCCATAAATAAAACGAATGACATCAGTTTTGAAATTCGAAGAGGGATGGGGATGGCCAACCGATGCTACTATGGTCTGAGCAAAAAACTCAAAAGCAAGACCACCTCCCGCCAGACCAAACTTACACTCTACAAGACGCTGATACTACCCTTCCGTGCTGTTATATGGATCTGAAGCATGGGTACTTACGCAAGCAGATGAGACAGCTCTTGGAGTGTTTGAGAGATAAAATTCTCCGAAAGATCTATGGGCCGATCTGCGTTGACGGTGAATATCGCCGTCGAATGAACCATGCGTCGTATCAGCTATTCTCGGGCATTGACATTGTTAGACGTATTGAGCTGCAGAGCGACCACGTTGGCTAGGTCATGTTGAGAGAATGGATGAAAATGCCCCAGCCCAGAAGGCATATAAAAGCGAACCAGCTGATATTTCACGCAAAGGGGAAGGCCAAGCATGCGTTGAAAAGATGAAGTCGAAGACAACATCGCCGAAAATGGTATTTCAAATCTGAAGCATGGGTACTTACGCAAGCAGATGAGACAGCTCTTGGAGTGTATGAGAGAAAAATTCTCCGAAAGATCCATGGGCCGATCTGCGTTGACGGTGATTGTCGCCGTCGAATGAACCATGCGTCGTATCAGCTATTCTCGGGCATTGACATTGTTAGACGTATTGAGCTGCAGAGCGACCACGTTGGCTAGGTCATGTTGAGAGAATGGATGAAAATGCCCCAGCCCAGAAGGCATATAAAAGCGAACCAGCTGATATTTCACGCAAAGGGGAAGGCCAAGCATGCGTTGAAAAGATGAAGTCGAAGACAACATCGCCGAAAATGGTATTTCAAATCTGAAGCATGGGTACTTACGCAAGCAGATGAGACAGCTCTTGGAGTGTATGAGAGAAAAATTCTCCGAAAGATCCATGGGCCGATCTGCGTTGACGGTGATTGTCGCCGTCGAATGTACCATGAGTTGTACCAGCTATTCTCGTACATTGACATTGTTAGACATATTGAGCTGCAGAGCGACTATTTTGGCTAGGTCATGTTGTGAGAATGGATGAAGATGCCCCAGACCAGAAGGCATATAAAAGCGAACCAGCTGATGGTTCACGCAGAAGGGGAAGGCCACGAATACGAAGATCAAGTCGAATACAACATTGACAAAAATCTTATTTCAAATTGGAAAAACTGCGCAAAAGACCGACGCGCTTGGAAATCTTTTCTAAGCTCGGCTTATGGAACGAAAGTTCTGTCACAAGCCAGCTAAGTAAGTAATGAAGGCGCGGATTTGAAAAAAAAATATATTTTTGGGGCAATAACTAAGGCGTGGATTTAAAAAAATATTTTTGGAGATATCATCAGGACGTGGAGTCATGAAGTCGTGGATTTTTTATTTAATTTAAAAAAATATTTTTTTAACAAAAATATTTTTTAAATATTTTTTTAACAAAAATATTTTTTAAACAAAAATATTTTTTTTACAAAAATATTTTTGGAGACACCATCAGGACGTGGATTCATCACGTTGCTGTTTTTTTAAATTTTTTTTTTTTTGGAGGTACCACCATATTGCGGGGTTTTTAAAAAATATTTTTTTCGACAACCTTTTTGATTCTAGCTTTAAATTTATATTTTCATGTCTATGATTTTTTGTTCCTTTTTTTCTCTTGTTGTTGTTTTTGTTATTTTTGTTCGGAATATAACCTTCTCAAGGTTGTTAATCAATTTGCTAACCACAAAACAAAACACATTCATATTAAGTGCGACACAAATCCCCAAATAAAAAAATCAAATCCCAAACCTTAACAAAAAAGTGTCAATCGATGAAAGTCATTAGTGGCAAAAACGAAGAAGAAGAAAATGAACTCTCTGCGGAACGCATCAAAATATAAATAAATGTTATTATTGTAGCGTAAAAAAAAAAACAACTCCATCAAAACCGATCTTCTGCCTGATGAAGCATTTCCTCGGAACGGAGCTGAATTGAATCGAATCGAATCGAATTGTTTATATTCGCATTTAGTGCAATTAAGAGAGTCGTTAATAAATAAATTGCCCCGCAAAAATGTTGTTAAAAGCATAACACCTTGAAACTGTTAATTTGTCAGACCAGAGGGAGAGAGAGATTTGAACTTTATGATAATCGAACTTTGGGCAATTATTTTTGATTTTTTTTTTTTTTTGACATATGTATTTCAAGTCAGTCTGGCAGATATCTTTTGAATCTATGAAATTTTTAAAACGCAATATCACCTCACTCACTCCTAGGGAGCTTCGATGAGGCAGTTAAAAGGATTTCTAGATGATGACCCTTCATAGAGAAATTTAAAAAAAATTCCGATCGTCTCAAAATCTCATTTTTGTTTGCAATAAAAAAAAAAAAAAAAACATTTTAATCTCCGATAAAATAGAAAAGAAATAAAAATCGTGTCCGAACTTTTATTGATAAATAATCGAATCAATTTACAATCAAATATTTGACGATTTGAAACACGTTAAGATGGGTGCTAATAAGACGATCACGCTTCCGACAATGGTGGAACATAACAGTGAAATAATTGATAGACTAATTATTATAATACCACTGCCAGGCCCCTCTTCACACGTCTCACACCCCCTTCACCCCCATCACTGCTAAACACAAAAACATATTTATAAAAATAATTATAAATTATTATTTTGTTAAAAGTGGAATTTTTGTTCTTAGAAGGTTGTGGAAGGAATGGGAAATGAGCGAATTCTTAAAGAGGGGGATAGAAGGGAATTATAAAAAAAAAATAAAAATAAGAAATATTTTTCACCATCAAGGCGTGGATTTGTATACCCTTCACCACACTGTGTCTTTGTACATATGTTTGTAACAACCAAAAATAATCGAGACAGACCCATGGTTCCTTTTGAGAATATGCATAGAATCACTCTCTGAGTCGATTTATGCATGTCCGTCCGCCCGTCCGTCTGTCCATGTTAAATTGTGAACAAAGTACAGGTCGCATTTATAATCCGATTTGAATGAAATTTGGCACAAGTCACTTATTTGGCCTAGGGACGAACCCTATTGAAATTGGATGAAATCGGTTCAGATTTAGATATAGCTCCCATATATATATTCGTCCGATTTTAGGGAAATGGTGCACCAAAGTCCCTGAAAGTCATTCAATTTTCACGAATTTTGGCACAGCGTACTGAACTAAGTCTAGAATGATGTGTGCTAAGTTTCGTGAAAATCGGTTCAAATTTAGATATAGCTCCCATATATATCTTCGTCCGATTTAATGTAAATTGTGTACCAAAGTCCCTTTATATCTTTCGATTAGCACGAAATTTGGCGCAGCATACTAAATTAAGTGTAAAATGATGTGTGCAAAGTTTCGTGAAAATCGGTTCAGATTTAGATATAGCTCCCATATATATCTTTGTCCGATTTTAGGGAAATGGTGCACCAAGTCCCTGAAAATCATTCGATTTTTGGCATAGAGTACTGAATTATGTGTAGAATGACGTGCGTTAAGTTTCGTGAAAATCGGTTCGGATTTAGATATAGCCCCCATATATAGTTTCGACCGATTTTAGGGAAATGGTGCACCAAAGCTTTTTTAAAGATATTTTTTTGGGGAGGTATAACCAAGGCGTGGATTTTTTAAAGAATATTTTTTCAAGGACCATCCAAGAAGACGTGGATTTTTTAAAGATATTATTTTGGGGAGGTATCACAAAGGCGTGGATTTTTTAAAGATATTTTTTTGGGGAGGTATAACCAAGGCGTGGATTTTTTAAAGAATATTTTTTCAAGGACCATCCAAGAAGACGTGGATTTTTTAAAGATATTATTTTGGGGAGGTATCACAAAGGCGTGGATTTTTTAAAGATATTTTTTTGGGGAGGTATAACCAAGGCGTGGATTTTTAAATATATTTTTTTGGGGATGTATCACCAAGGCGTGGATTTTTTAAAAAATATTTTTTTGGGAGGTATTACCAAGGCGTGAATTTTTTAAAGATATGTTTTTGGGGAGGTATCACCAAGGCGTGGATTTTTAAAAAAATATTTTTTTGGGAGGTATTACCAAGGCGTGAATTTTTTAAATATATTTTTTTGGGGAGGTATCACCAAGGCGTGGATTTTTTAAAAAATATTTTTTGGGGAGGTATTACCAAGGCGTGGATTTTTTAAAGATATTTTTTTGGGGAGGTATCACCAAGGCGTGGATTTTTTAAAGGTATTTTTTGGGGAGGTATCACCAAGACGTTGATTTTTTTTTAAATATTTTTTGAAGACAACCCAGAAAGGCTTGGATTTTTTAATAAAATATTTTTTGAAGACAACCCAAAAAGGCGTGGATTTTTTAATAAAATATTTTGTGAAGACAACCCAAAAAGGCGTGGATTTTTTAAAAAAATATTTTTTGAAGACAACCCAGAAAGGCGTGGATTTTTTAAAAAAATATTTTTTGATGACATCCCAGCATGGCGTGGATTTAAAAAAAAAAAAAAATATTTTTTGATGACATCCCAGCATGGCGTGGATTTTAAAAAAAATATTTTTTGATGACATCCCAGCATGGCGTGGATTTAAAAAAAAATATTTTTTGATGACATCCCAGCAAGGCGTGGATTTAAAAAAAAATATTTTTTGAAGGCGTGGATTTTTTTTAATATTTTTTGAAGACGTGGATTTTTTTTAATATTTTTTGAAGACGTGGATTTTTTTTATAATTTTTTGAAGATGTGGATTTTTAGCCGTTTAATTTAGCTGCATTCCACTTAGCAGCATTACACTTAGCTGTATTGCGCTTAGCTGCATTGCTGCATTGCACTTAGCTGCATTGCACTTAGCTGCATTGCACTTAGCTGCATTGCACGTAGCTGTATTGCACTTAGCTGCATTGCACTTAGCTGCATTGCACTTAGCTGCATTGCACTTAGCTGCATTGCACTTAGCTGCATTGCACTTAGCTGTATTGCACTTAGCTGCATTGCACTTAGCTGCCATGCACGGATTTTTTAAAGATATTTTTTGGGGAGGTATCACCAAGACGTGGATTTTTTTAAATATTTTTTGAAGACAACCCAGAAAGGCGTGGATTTTTTAATAAAATATTTTGTGAAGACAACCCAAAAAGGCGTGGATTTTTTAAAAAAATATTTTTTGAAGACAACCCAGAAAGGCGTGGATTTTTTAATAAAATATTTTTTGAAGACAACCCAAAAAGGCGTGGATTTTTTAAAAAAATATTTTTTGAAGACAACCCAGAAAGGCGTGGATTTTTTAAAAAAATATTTTTGATGACATCTTAGCATGGCGTGGATTTTTTAAAAAATATTTTTCAAGGACCATCCAGCAAGGCGTGGATTTTTTAAAAAATATTTTTCAAGGACCATCCAGCAAGGCGTGGATTTTTTAAAAAATATTTTTCAAGGACCATCCAGCAAGGCGTGGATTTTTTAAAAAATATTTTTCAAGGACCATCCAGCAAGGCGTGGATTTTTTAAAAAATATTTTTCAAGGACCATCCAGCAAGGCGTGGATTTTTTAAAAAATATTTTTCAAGGACCATCCAGCAAGGCGTGGATTTTTTAAAAAATATTTTTCAAGGACCATCCAGCAAGGCGTGGATTTTTTAAAAAATATTTTTCAAGGACCATCCAGCAAGGCGTGGATTTTTTAAAACAATTTTTTAAAAAAATATTTTTTGAAGACATCCCAGCAAGGCGTGGATTTTTTAAAAAATATTTTTTGAAGACATCCCAGCAAGGCGTGGATTTTTCAAAAAATATTTTTTGAAGACATTCCAGCAAGGCGTGGATTTTTTAAAGAATATTTTTTCAAGGATCATCCAACAAGGCGTGGATTTTTGTAAGAATATTTTTTCAAGGATCATCCAACAAGGCATGGATTTTTTTAAAGAATATTTTTTCAAGGATCATCCAACAAGGCGTGGATTTTTTAAAGAATATTTTTTCAAGGATCATCCAACAAGGCGTGGATTTTTTTAAAAAATATTTTTTCAAGGATCATCCTACAAGGCATGTATTTTTTTAAAGAATATTTTTTCAAGGATCATCCAACAAGGCGTGGATTTTTTTAAAAAATATTTTTTCAAGGATCATCCTACAAGGCATGTATTTTTTTAAAGAATATTTTTTCAAGGATCATCCAACAAGGCGTGGATTTTTTTAAAAAATATTTTTTCAAGGATCATCCAACAAGGCGTGGATTTTTTTAAAAAATATTTTTTGAACACATCCCAGCAAGGCGTGGATTTTTTTAAAAAATATTTTTGAACACATCCCAGCAAGGTGTGGATTTTTTAAAGAATATATTTTTCAAGGACCTCCAAGAAGGCGTGGATTTTTTAAAGAATATTTTTCAAGGACAATGGATTTTTTAAGAAATATTTTTTGGAGGCGTGGATATTTTAAGAAATATTTTTTGGAGGCGTGGATTTTTTAAGAAATATTTTTTGGAGGCGTGGATTTTTTTTAAAAATATTTTTTGGAGACATCCCAGCAAGGCGTGGATTTTTTTAAAAAATATTTCTTTTTAAATATTTTTTTTAAATAATTTTTTAAAATATTTTTTTAAATATTTTTTTATATTTTTGTTTTAAATATTTTTTTTAAATATTTTTATTTTTTTTTAAATATTTTTTATTTATTTTTTTTAATATTTTTTTTTATATATTATATATATATATATATATATATTTTTAAATATTTTTATCCAAACTCCTTCAAATTCTGTTCCCAATTCAAGTGATTCATTCAATTACGTTTGACGTCAATTCGAAGTGAATTGAAATGCATTTAATTATCATGTTAAGAATCGACAATAACAACCAATTTTCAGATGTGTGAAGAGTTTTAAGGTATTGAAAAGTAAAAAATAAAATTGCGTTTGATTTAAAAAAAAGAAAATAATCGATTATCTATGCGGATTTGTTTTCGTCTTCAATTTCAGTTCAGTGCAGCGGCGCTTGACAAATCTTCATAATTAAGGCAAAAATGTCTCCATATATACGTAAATTATTTTGTTTTTTTTTTCTTAAGAGTCGCAACAACAACACAAACCATGACGAAGACGCCGAGAAGAACCACAAAAACAAACGTTTACAGTCTCCAAACGGCCGGCCGGTCATTGGCCCACAAGAGAAGCTAACCGCCGACAGAAATTCATTTTTCCATGGCTGCGATTCACCACCGACCGACCAACCGACTGCATTGCAGCTGAATCTGCTCTTGAGCGCTTCGACTTCAAGTCATTGACCGCGCGACAAATCGCAATGACGTTAAGTGAATGTTTTCTTGGTGTTGTTGTTGTTATTTTTGTAGATATTTTGTTTTGAGAAAACAGCCGGAATAACAAAACGACCAACAATACCACAAATAATTCTTTAGAAACCAATGGAGTGCAGCTTTATTATTGTTTTGGGTTTCCCTGGGGGGTTTAAAGACCTGGGGCCAAAGGTCTTCCTCCTTCCGACCATTGATTTTCTAAAAAAAAATATTTTTCAAAAAAACGTCAAGACGTTTTTTTTTGAAATATTTTTTCAAGGGACTATCAAGGCATGGATTTAAAAAAAAAAAAAATTATTTCAAAGGCCTTGATGGACCGGATTTATAAGAAAATATTTTTTCAAAGGACCGCCAAGGTGTGAATTTATAAGAAAATATTTTTTTCAAAGGACCGTCAACTATTAACATCCTACAAATATTTTTTATCCTGAATTTTTTTCTTAATATTTTTTCAGTTACCCTGCCAAGTACATCCCAGTACCGTTTTAACCGATTTTAATCTAGAACGATTTTTAAACGAACGACCTTAATTAATTATTCATTAATTGTTACCGTCGTTTTGTATTAGTTGTCTAATTTTCTATTCGCGCTATCTCCTCCTCACCTAACGTGTTGTTTTTTTTATTATTTTGGCAAGCAACCCCAATAACCGAAATCTTATTACGGCCATAATTAAATTAAAGTTGTGCCGATAATTAATTGTTGTAGTTTTTTTCCCTTCTGGCGCTATTTGAAACACTTGGTCAGTAATAAATATTTTCCAAATGTCTGCCTATCGAAAATTTCTTATCTTTACTTCACACAAATGATGGGGAGACACCCCAACAACAACAGCAACAAAAAAAACTAAAATATTAAGAACCCCCAGAAAAAAACACGACACGTTTTGTAGTGGCAAAACAAACAACCTGAAATGTTAGTGCTTCGGGGGGGAAAAAAACATAAATACCACCAAGGCCGTTAGTTTTTTTTTGTTAAAGCCAAAAATGAATTTGCAAAGTTTCGAATTTATTTAAAATCACTTTCTCAATTTCGTTTTCCGGATGCAAGGGAGTTTCTCTAGTTCGACACGTTTTTTCTATAAATAGGAATGGTACCATTAAAGGATATTTTGAAATGTGGCCAAGTTTTTTTTTAATGGTCATCTATTGACGATAGATAACCATTAATGGTCATCTATGACCGATAGATAACCATTAATTGTCATCTATGACCGATAGATAACCATATTGACGATAGATAACCATCTATCATCTAATGACGACAGATAACCATTAACGGTCATCTATTAACGATAGATAACCATTAATGGTCATCTATTGACAATAGATAACCATTAATGGTCATCTATTGACAATAGATAACCATTAATGGTCATCTATTGACAATAGATAACCATTAATGGTCATATATTGACAATAGATAACCATTAATGGTCATCTATTGACAATAGATAACCATTAATGGTCATCTATTGACAATAGATAACCATTAATGATGATCTATTGACGATAGATAACCATTAATGGTCGTCTATTGACGATAGATAACCATTAATGGTCATCTATTGACGATAGATAACCATTAATGGTCATCTATTGACGATAGATAACCATTAATGGTCATCTATTGACGATAGATAACCATTAATGGTCATCTATTGACGATAGATAACCATTAATGGTCATATATTGACAATAGATAATATTGACGACCGATAGATAACCATTAATGGTCATCTATGACCGATAGATAACCATAAATGGTTATCTATGACCGATAGATAACCATTAATGGTAATCTATGACCGATAGATAACCATTAATGGTCATCTATGACCGATAGATAACCATTAATGGTCATGTATGACCGAGAGATAAACATTAATGATCATCTATGACCTATAGATAACCATAAATGGTCATCTATGACCGAGAGATAAACATTAATGGTAATCTATGACCGATAGATAACCATTAATGGCAATCTATGACCGATAGATAACCATTAATGGCAATCTATGACCGATAGATAACCATTAATGATCATCTATGACCGATAGATTGATCGATAGATAACCATTAATTATTTATTCTTTATTGATTAATGGTCATCTTTTTTTTTTTTTTTTCTTTATTATTCTTTATTGAAGTGTATATTAAAATTTACAATACATTTTCCCGCGAAGCTTTTAGCTTGTCTGCAGGATGATCTTAGTAGTAATTTATATATATACATTTTACAATTTTCATTTCAACAGTTCAACTGTAGATTATCAGACATTTCCAAAAAATCTTATATTCGAAGATTATAAGCTTATTAAGTGGTTTTTCAATAGTTTTTTTCTTTTCATTTTATTTCTAATATTAAATATTTCCAGGGGCAGTTCATTTAGGGCACTTGGAAGGCTGACCTCAAGAGCTCTTCTGCCATATTCGTTTTTGAAACTGGGTATCTTGTATCTCCCTTGTGCCTGTCTTCTTGTGTTTATATTGTGGTCGATATGTTGCAACAGCGAGTTATCATCAGAGAATTCGCTTGTGATTACAGATTTGTAGAGATTTTTTATGTTGAGAATATGCAGCTTTTTATGTATACTGTTGTTGTTACATTGTCGTGCTGTGGAGCGTTGAGTACCTACAGAGTTTGAATGTTGGTCGTATAAATTTGATTTATTAAGGCTTTTCTGAAGTATTTTCAAAACTCTGTTTTGGGCAGTTTGTAATATTGAAATATTCGCTGAATTTCCCCAAGAAGTTATTCCATGCCTCAGATAGGATTCTGCTAATGAAAAATATGCTTGTCGGATGACATGATATGGAGCACAATTGCTTAGGTGATAAATGGCGTATGATGATTTTCTAAGTTTTTTTATGACGTTATCAATATGTGACTTCCATTTAAAGTGAGTGTCCAATATCACACCAAGATATTTATATGTGTCGACTACTTCTATCTTAGTTGTGCAGTTATCGACATATTGATCGTTGGTTGTATCATTTGTATGTATACATTCATAATTGTGAAATATTATTGAAATATCTGTTCCTGGTGTGTGTCTTGTTCGAAAGTGCATAAGCTTCGTCTTACTAGCATTAATGACCAGGCCATTATCGTGACACCATCTGGTTAGCTTATTCATCTCCGATTGCATCCTTCGTTCTGCAGAACGTAAGGATGTATCTGATACTAATATTGCAGTATCATCAGCATACGAGAAGGCAATGCTATCGTTGAGTGTTTTGATCATGTCGTTTGTGTATATGATGAAGAGAATAGGTCCGAGTTTAGATCCTTGCGGGACACCATACTCTGAGGTGTATTTATCACTTGTGGTGTTGTCTATTTTGACTTTAAACGTGCGGCATTTTATGTAGTCTTCAAACCATTTTAGACATTGGCCTCTTATTCCGTTTTTTTCTAAAATGCTCAGTAGCCTTTGATGTGACAGAGTGTCAAATGCCTTGCTGAAATCAATGAACATTGCTAGGCAGTGTTTGTTTTCAGATAAATTCTTGTTGATTTCGTTTGAAAAGTGTCCCAAGAGTTTATTAATGCTTTTTCCTTTTTGAAATCCATACTGGCTTTTATTTATAATACTATATTTTTTCAAAAAATTATTAAGTCTTCGTGTCACAATCTCTTCTAAAACTTTTTCAATGATGGGGAGAAGTGATATTGGCCTATAATTTTCGTATGACGATTTAGGGCCACTCTTGTAAATTGGTCTAATTATGGACGTTTTCAGGATATCAGGAACAACTGATTCGAAGAAGCTTTTGTTTATCAAAGTTGTTATCACAGGTGCTAGTATTTCAGAATTATTTTTGAGATCGATTGGTCTTATACCATCACAACCTGGACCCTTTTTTGTATTTAGGCTATTCAAAACGTTTGCTACTTCTGCAACATTTGTATTTTCTAAATATATGGAATTTGGTACGCTATTTTCAAATGATGTCAGTGTAGTCTTTGTACAGTTGTGTACAATGTTTTCAACATTTCTTTTAAACTGTTTTGCAAAGTTTTCTGCGATTATCACTGTGTTTTGATTGGCAAAATTAATTTTGAGGGTCTCGTCTATGCTGTAACTCTTCTTTCCAATTACCTCGTTTATCGTTTTCCAAGTGTCTCGAATATTATTTCGGCTTTGGATGAATTTGTTGTAATAATATGCATTCTTAGCAAATATGATCGTTTTATTAAGTTGGTTGTTAAAAGTTTTGTAGAGTCTTTGATTGAGTACTGTTTTAGATTTTCGGTATTTCTTGTACAACTTATCTCTCACACAACAACATTTTATTAGCTCATCAGTCAACCAAGGATGTCCATTTCTGTTTTTCATTTTGGATTTAATTTGTTTAGTTGATTTTTCGTATATTTCAGAAAATGTCTTGAAAATTTTATTAAAAAGGTCATTTGACCCGTTAGCTTCAACTACGATTTGGTTCCAATCGATTTTTCTTATTTCATTATTTACTTTTTTATTATTAGGTTTTTCATTCATGGATTTTTGATTAGATTTGTTGGTTGTTACAACATCTATTTCCATACTCCCAAATATTGAAAAGTGGTCCGAAATCGTTGTGGTTATTATAGCAGTTTTAATATTGTTTGTTGCATTATGTCTTATAAACAGGTGATCGATGCAACTTTTTCTGCCAGTACGATCATCCTCTCGAGTTATCCCAGTTACAAGACACTCGAGGCCATTGGATGCGCACATGTCTAAATAATTTTTAACCGACAAGGTGTTTGCGTTGATGTCAATGTTCATATCGCCGACTAATATGATGTCTTCTTTTTTATTTACTTTATTTATGCTGCAGTCCAGTTCTTTAATAAAGTTTTTGATGTTCGAACAGGGAGGACGGTAACATGGAATTAGTGTTGTGGTTTTGTTGGAACCTAATTTCATTTGTATTTGCATAGATTCAAAGTGTATTGTTTTTGTGGTAATAATTTGAAAAGACATTTGATCTGCTATGTACACTGCAATACCTCCTCCTCGGTTTTCTCGATTTAGGAATGTGGAATTGTAGCCATTTATTTTGTAAAATTGAATTTCATCATCATTTATATTAGTTTCAGTTAAAATTATTATTTCAATTTTGTTTAATATGTCCTTTATTCTTGTTAGAAATTCGGTAAAATTCTTCCGAAGTGATCGAATATTCATACAAATTAAAGATATTGTTTTGGTATTTATATGTTCATTAAGTTCATTGAAGGTGTCCAATAGTGTAATCGTATAATTCATTTTTTGTTTATTTGTTTTGTACTATTTGTAATATTTAATTTACGGTTTTATAAAAAAATTATTTTTTCATAAAAAAAGTTTCGAAAAAAATTAGGCTGTGTTTCTTGTTTTTATTATTTTGTAACAGAAGTATATTCTTCAATTTGTAAAGTGAAAAAAAAAAAATTAAATTTTATTTATTGATCTGCATTGATCTTTTCAATGTCTGATTGGTTATTTATAATTATTTGCGCACAATTTTCATTTCTTTTCGCATATATGCGACCATCTTTCACCCACACATATCTCCAACCATTCTCCTTTGCCTTTGTTTTTGCCATCCATAAAATACGCCTATTATCCGCAGTCAGTTCATCGTTTATATAGATGAATCTGTTTGTTGGGTTATTATTTTCATCATCGAGTACATTTTCATCCACTCGATGTCTCTTCATCTTTCTCATTATCTCCTTTTTCTTATTTAGAGAAGAGAACTCCACTATTATTTTGTTTTTCGTTTTTATACTGTAGGCATTATCAATATGAGCGTCGGTTACATCGACGCCTACAGAGGCTGCAACTTTTTTTACCACCGCCTCTGCTCCCATTACAACTGCATTAGCATTAGTTATTTCGATGTTTTTCTCTAACGCTTTTTGCTCAAGTCTTCTTATCTTGTTGTCCATTTCTCTAATTTGCTTGCTTTTCTCAAGGTCTTTATTCTGAAGTTCAACGACCTGAGAAGAGATATTTGAGAGTGTATTATTTATTTTGTTGAGACTCTCAGCCATGTAGTTGTTAGATGCGGTCAATGCGTTCATGTTGTTTATCATTTCTCTCATTGCTGATTTGATTTCTCCCATATCAACTCTCAGTTCAGCATAGTCACTGTTATTGTTGTTACCTTTCGGCGCAATGGTAGTTTTGATGTTGTTGTTAGTGGCGCTGGTTGTTGGTCCATCTTTAAACCGTTTGCTGTTATCATTGAGTACATCATCAGCATCTTCGTTCTCTTGATCTCTTTGTTTTTTCTGTTGATGGTAACTGCCGTGTGGTTGTTGTGATGCTTCTTCAGCACCAAGAGATTGCTGTTTTGATGTTGTTTGTGTATCATCCTGATACACGAACGTCTTATAGATGTTGTTGGGGGATTTTTGTCTAGGTTTGCAAATCTCGCATTTCCACTCCAATTTTCGTGCAGTACTCATTGTTTTATAGCTCGCCTCAGAGAGCACAGTGCAGGGTGAGAAATGAAATTTCCTATCGCAGCAGCGACACCATACGTAGTTGTTGGTGTTTATTGCTGTTTTACATTTGCTGCACATAGTTGTTGGCACTTGTAAGAAATCCATATTTATGTTAAAAAATGGGAAAAATATCAACGATACGACGATGCGCGAAAATTTGGAACACGTCCGCTTACTTGAAAAGCTTCAGCTCGACTAATAGATTACCATTAATGGTTATCTATCGGTCATAGATTACCATTAATGGTTATCTATCGTCAATAGATGACCATTAATGCTTATCTATCGTCAATAGATGACCATTAATGGTTATCTATCGTCAATAGATGACCATTAATGGTTATCTATCGTCAATAGATGACCATTAATGGTCATCTATTAGTCGAGCTGAAGCTTTTCAAGTAAGCGGACGTGTTCCAAATTTTCGCGCATCGTCGTATCGTTGATATTTTTCCCATTTTTTAACATAAATATGGATTTCTTACAAGTGCCAACAACTATGTGCAGCAAATGTAAAACAGCAATAAACACCAACAACTACGTATGGTGTCGCTGCTGCGATAGGAAATTTCATTTCTCACCCTGCACTGTGCTCTCTGAGGCGAGCTATAAAACAATGAGTACTGCACGAAAATTGGAGTGGAAATGCGAGATTTGCAAACCTAGACAAAAATCCCCCAACAACATCTATAAGACGTTCGTGTATCAGGATGATACACAAACAACATCAAAACAGCAATCTCTTGGTGCTGAAGAAGCATCACAACAACCACACGGCAGTTACCATCAACAGAAAAAACAAAGAGATCAAGAGAACGAAGATGCTGATGATGTACTCAATGATAACAGCAAACGGTTTAAAGATGGACCAACAACCAGCGCCACTAACAACAACATCAAAACTACCATTGCGCCGAAAGGTAACAACAATAACAGTGACTATGCTGAACTGAGAGTTGATATGGGAGAAATCAAATCAGCAATGAGAGAAATGATAAACAACATGAACGCATTGACCGCATCTAACAACTACATGGCTGAGAGTCTCAACAAAATAAATAATACACTCTCAAATATCTCTTCTCAGGTCGTTGAACTTCAGAATAAAGACCTTGAGAAAAGCAAGCAAATTAGAGAAATGGACAACAAGATAAGAAGACTTGAGCAAAAAGCGTTAGAGAAAAACATCGAAATAACTAATGCTAATGCAGTTGTAATGGGAGCAGAGGCGGTGGTAAAAAAAGTTGCAGCCTCTGTAGGCGTCGATGTAACCGACGCTCATATTGATAATGCCTACAGTATAAAAACGAAAAACAAAATAATAGTGGAGTTCTCTTCTCTAAATAAGAAAAAGGAGATAATGAGAAAGATGAAGAGACATCGAGTGGATGAAAATGTACTCGATGATGAAAATAATAACCCAACAAACAGATTCATCTATATAAACGATGAACTGACTGCGGATAATAGGCGTATTTTATGGATGGCAAAAACAAAGGCAAAGGAGAATGGTTGGAGATATGTGTGGGTGAAAGATGGTCGCATATATGCGAAAAGAAATGAAAATTGTGCGCAAATAATTATAAATAACCAATCAGACATTGAAAAGATCAATGCAGATCAATAAATAAAATTTAATTTTTTTTTTTTCACTTTACAAATTGAAGAATATACTTCTGTTACAAAATAATAAAAACAAGAAACACAGCCTAATTTTTTTCGAAACTTTTTTTATGAAAAAATAATTTTTTTATAAAACCGTAAATTAAATATTACAAATAGTACAAAACAAATAAACAAAAAATGAATTATACGATTACACTATTGGACCTGTTCGAACATCAAAAACTTTATTAAAGAACTGGACTGCAGCATAAATAAAGTAAATAAAAAAGAAGACATCATATTAGTCGGCGATATGAACATTGACATCAACGCAAACACCTTGTCGGTTAAAAATTATTTAGACATGTGCGCATCCAATGGCCTCGAGTGTCTTGTAACTGGGATAACTCGAGAGGATGATCGTACTGGCAGAAAAAGTTGCATCGATCACCTGTTTATAAGACATAATGCAACAAACAATATTAAAACTGCTATAATAACCACAACGATTTCGGACCACTTTTCAATATTTGGGAGTATGGAAATAGATGTTGTAACAACCAACAAATCTAATCAAAAATCCATGAATGAAAAACCTAATAATAAAAAAGTAAATAATGAAATAAGAAAAATCGATTGGAACCAAATCGTAGTTGAAGCTAACGGGTCAAATGACCTTTTTAATAAAATTTTCAAGACATTTTCTGAAATATACGAAAAATCAACTAAACAAATTAAATCCAAAATGAAAAACAGAAATGGACATCCTTGGTTGACTGATGAGCTAATAAAATGTTGTTGTGTGAGAGATAAGTTGTACAAGAAATACCGAAAATCTAAAACAGTACTCAATCAAAGACTCTACAAAACTTTTAACAACCAACTTAATAAAACGATCATATTTGCTAAGAATGCATATTATTACAACAAATTCATCCAAAGCCGAAATAATATTCGAGACACTTGGAAAACGATAAACGAGGTAATTGGAAAGAAGAGTTACAGCATAGACGAGACCCTCAAAATTAATTTTGCCAATCAAAACACAGTGATAATCGCAGAAAACTTTGCAAAACAGTTTAAAAGAAATGTTGAAAACATTGTACACAACTGTACAAAGACTACACTGACATCATTTGAAAATAGCGTACCAAATTCCATATATTTAGAAAATACAAATGTTGCAGAAGTAGCAAACGTTTTGAATAGCCTAAATACAAAAAAGGGTCCAGGTTGTGATGGTATAAGACCAATCGATCTCAAAAATAATTCTGAAATACTAGCACCTGTGATAACAACTTTGATAAACAAAAGCTTCTTCGAATCAGTTGTTCCTGATATCCTGAAAACGTCCATAATTAGACCAATTTACAAGAGTGGCCCTAAATCGTCATACGAAAATTATAGGCCAATATCACTTCTCCCCATCATTGAAAAAGTTTTAGAAGAGATTGTGACACGAAGACTTAATAATTTTTTGAAAAAATATAGTATTATAAATAAAAGCCAGTATGGATTTCAAAAAGGAAAGCATTAATAAACTCTTGGGACACTTTTCAAACGAAATCAACAAGAATTTATCTGAAAACAAACACTGCCTAGCAATGTTCATTGATTTCGAGCAAGGCATTTCTGACACTCTGTCACATCAAAGGCTACTGAGCATTTTAGAAAAAAACGGAATAAGAGGCCAATGTCTAAAATGGTTTGAAGACTACATAAAATGCCGCACGTTTAAAGTCAAATCAACAACACCACAAGTGATATACATCGCCTCAAGCTGTAGTACGGCAAGGATGAGAACTTTGGGACATTTATCTTCATCATACACAAACGACATGAGAAAACACTGATGACGATAGCATTGTTCTCGTATGTGATGATACTGCAATATTATTATCCGGATACATCCTTACGTTCTGCAGAACGAAGGATGCAATGGGAGATGAATAAGACTAACCAGATATCACGATATGGCCTGGTATAATGCTAGTAACAAAGCTTATGGCTTCGAACAACACACACCAGAACAGATCTTCAATAATATTTCGCAACATGAACATGTCTACATTCAAATGATACAACCAACGATGCCGATATGCTCGACATTTTGCAGCAACTAAGTGAGAAGGGAGAAGTGGAGCAGGCACTATATATTCTCTTGGGGGGGGACCTGTAATGTGCAAACATTTGCACAGTTTGAGAAATGGAAGTCAGGCCGTATTTGGGTGACGTTCCATAAAAAAAAACTTGAGAAAATACAGTAGTACGCCATTTATA
>NW_026883877.1:0-52928 GCF_032173495.1 Musca vetustissima
GCTCTATGAATCCATCAACACCATAATTACTCGTCATTCTACTCAAGTTTCCATTCACAAGGTGGTAACTGGTCATCTTTTACGATTACTAGTTGATCAAGTTTGATATTCTCCATTGGGGATTGCCATTTATATCTGCGCTGTAACTCGGTGATGTATTCATCTTTCCATCGACGAGCAAATTGATGTTGCTGAGTTTTTAGTTTTTCCCATCTACAAGTGGGAGATAAATCGACGGATGCTGGTTCGGTAAATGCTACGAGTGGAGCACCTCGTAAAAAATGTCCTGGAGTTAAAGCTAATAGATCATGAGCGTTATCAGTCATTGGGGATAATGGTCGAGAATTCAGTACTGCTTCAATACGTACGAGCAACGTATTAAACTCTTCAAAGGTATATTTCTGGTTCTGAGCAACTTTTTTGAAGAGGGACTTAAATGACTTGACGCCTGCTTCCCACAATCCTCCCATGTGTGGTGCGTTTGGAGGGATAAACGACCATTGAAGACCTTGGGGAGTGTATTTTTTAATAACGTCATCCGCAGTGCTATTCAAAAATTGTTTAAATTCGTATCGCAGCTTCCTTTCAGCTCCAATGAAATTTGTGCCGTTGTCAGACATTACCTTGAGAGGTAAACCTCGGCGACCTACGAAACGAACGAACGCAGCTAAAAATGATTCGGAAGAAAGGTTGAACACAGTTCTAGGTGAATTGCTTTCGTGCTAAAGCACACGAATACGCATACATAGCTTTTTTGGTAGATTGCTTGTCGAACGTTTGAAGTTTTTGTAGAGAGAACGGACCAGCAAAGTCTAGTCCAGTATATGAAAATGGAAGTGAAAAAGTACTCCTCTCTAAGGGAAGAGCTGCCATGATTTGGGATTGAATCTTTTGCTTATAGATAATGCATTTTT
Organism: Musca vetustissima; assembly: GCF_032173495.1. Taxonomy (NCBI): domain Eukaryota; kingdom Metazoa; phylum Arthropoda; class Insecta; order Diptera; family Muscidae; genus Musca; species Musca vetustissima. The sequence continues at coordinate 915 of NW_026883877.1, forward strand.
TGCAATTTCTTATGCATTTTTTAATTGATGATCGCAATCGGGATATGTAATATTCTTCACGAATGGTGCGTAACATTAAATTATTTTCGGCATGAAGTAAAGCGTCGTGGATGAAATTGATATATAATTTGGTATATTCCGAATCCTTGTGTAGTATTATGGGATAGCGTGCGTTATAGGGGATATCGGAGTTAGAAATTCTTCCATTTACGCGGATAATATTTTGTTTGTCAATGAAAGGATTAAGAGGGAATAGTGAGCTTTTCTTATGAACCTTTTTGGATTGTTTTAGTCCAAAGTACTCGCGACTGTAATGTTGCTTTTGAGCCAATATAATCATTCGAGTTTTTGCTTCTACAAATTCTTTGTGGGATATAAGAGGAGATGGGTAACAAACCATTTTTCGAACAGCTTTATAGAATCTTAATACGTAGGCAATAACACGAATAGCCTTATCCCACCGAGAAAATCGTTTGAGGAAATCTTCTTCGGATTGCGAAGTGTGGAAAACTTCTATTTTTCGTGCTTCAGGAGGGTCTTCATGAATTCGGGTGGTGTTAGGCCATTCTTCGGGAGGACTGCGTAACCAGTTTGGACCATGCCACCATAACGAATTGTTGAATAGTTCCTCGGGAGTGCAACCACGAGATCCAAGGTCTGCAGGGTTATCATTCGATCGGACATGACGCCATAAATTATTACCAACGTTGCTAATGATTTTTGCAACTCTATTTGCTACGTACGTTTTCCAAGTATACGGGGGCTTTTCTAACCAGCTAAGAGTGATGGATGAATCGCTCCAAAGAAATATTTCGTAATTATGCAATGGTAGCCCGACCGTAATATGTTTAACTAACTGTGAGAGAAGAACTGCTCCACAGAGCTCTAAACGGGGAAGACTTACTGGATCGATTGGAGCTACTTTGGTTTTAGATACAAGCAATTGTGTATGAATAGAATTTCCTAGACTAACTCTCAGAAAAATAGTTGCACAATAAGCCTTCTCAGAGGCATCACAAAACCCATGTATTTGAGAAACACACGTTGGGGAAAAATTTATCCAGCGAGGAATTTGGAACTTAGATATTTGAGATAAGGATTCCGCAAATTGATTCCACTTTTGCAATGTATGAGACTTAACGTTTTCATCCCATTGAGTGCCTTCTATCCATAACTGTTGAAGCATAATTTTGGCTACTACAATGACTGGAGATATCCAACCAGCGGGATCAAAAACTTTGGAAACGATTGAAAGAATTTGACGTTTGGTAATAGAATTAGTTGTTGAAGGGGCTTCAACTTTATAAAAAAACATGTCCTGCATGGCATTCCACTGAACGCCTAGTGTTTTAGTGCCACTAGTTTCGTAGAACTTCAAAAATTTTGAGTTCAAAATGTTTTCTTCAGACACTGAATTCAGTATTTCAGGATCGTTAGAAGTAATTTTCTTTAGAGGAAATCCAGCTGAATTTAGCATGGATATTAATTGAGATAGGGAATCTATGGCGGCTTCTGGGCTATGAGCTCCAGAGAGAACATCGTCAACATACATGTCCTTTTTAATAATTTGAGATCCTTGGGGATATAATTCCACTGAATCATCTGCTAATTGGAGCAGAGTTCGCATAGCTAAGTATGGGGCACAATTCACTCCGAATGTTACCGTCTTTAATGAATAATCTTGAATGGGTGAGGTTGGAGAAGGGCGCCAAACAATTTTTTGGAAGTTAGAATCATCTGGGTGAATAAGTATCTGTCGATACATTTTCTCTATATCACCGTTAAAAACGTATTTATAGAAACGCCAGCGAAGTATCAACGTTAACAAGTCTGATTGAAGGGTGGGGCCGACATGTAGAGTGTCATTTAAAGAATATCCCGAATAAGTTTTTTTTGATGCGTTGAATACGACGCGTAACTTAGTGCTAACACTTTGCGGCCTTAAAACTGCATGATGTGGCAAATAGAATGAATTGGATGACCCATCTGTTAAAAACTCTGTAGAATTTGTGAGTTTCATGTGGTTCAGGGAGACATATTCCTGCAAGACGTCATTGTAAGCCTTTGCTATTTCAGGCTTGTTTTTGAGAGATTGTTCCATTCTTACATATTGTAGTAGGGCTTGAGTTCTGGAGGGTGATATAGGTGTTTCAACCTGAAAATTGGCTTTGAAGGGAAGTCGAACCATATAGCGACCATCGGGAGTTCGCGTAGTTGTTTTTTTAAATAACGACTCGCAATATTCATCGTTGGCAGACAAATGTCTTTTTTCGGGAAATTCTTCCTGCTCCCAGAATTTTCTAAGTTGTTGGCTAAGAGAAACATCAGTGTCTTCCGAGGCCTCAATTGAAAAGGAGGAAACTGTATGAGTAGGGACAGATCCACTTATGATCCAACCAAAGATGGTAGCTTGTAGAACAAGAGATGAACCAATTTTCCTTACACCGTCTAGTAAGAGATTTGGGATTACATTACTTCCTAGAAGCAAATCAACCTGACTGGGTGAATGGAAATTGGGATCTGCCAGGTTTAAACCTTCCACCTCTTCGAGGGCCACGTCGGATTTAGTCATAAAAGCTAGGTAAAAGTCGAGTAACTTTATTCACAACTATAGCTTCCATATCGACTGCACGATTGTAAAGTTCCGAGAAAAGAGAAAGGGTACATAATAAATTGGAATTTGCCACGATTTGTCCCCCTAAACCCCTTATTTGATAACTTTTACACTCTGTTGGGAGTAGGAGATGTTGTTGTAATCTTTTTGAAATGAATGATCTTTCAGATCCTTGGTCTAAAAAGGCACGGGCTTTAAATATATCGCCATTATGACGAATGGTAACAATTGCGGTAGGCAACAAAATATTTTCGTTTGTTGAAAAATTATTGTTTGTAGCCATATGTGTAGATGCTTGAAGAACTGATGGCTCTTCACACTGGGAAGAAGTTGTAGGAATATCATTTCCCAAGTTGTGAGATGATGTGCTTACAAAGTTTGCCTTGGTAGTAGGAGTAATATTTTCGGAGTTTTGTTGTGATTTGGAAGTAGGAAAGTGCAGCAATGTATGATGGTTTCTTTTGCATTCCATACAAACAAATTTGCTTTTGCAGATAAAGTTTCATGAGGGAGTTTTGTGGAACATAAATAGACGAGAATAGGATCCCAGTCCTTGGTTGAAATGTTTTGCGCTTGTAAGGCTGCTAGACAATCATTTATTGATGTCTGTATTTTTTGTAGAGATTCACTGTTCTCAGAATTTATTACTTTTAAGTTGAACAAAATCCGGAGTTGGTTGTCAACTAGACTTCTCTTATTCTCATAACGAGACTGAAGAGCTTCCCACGCTAGAGAAAAGTTATCTCCACACAACTTGTATTTGTGAACAATGCCAGCAGCCTGACCTTTAACTTTTAGACGTAAATAATAGAGCTTTTGTACAGAAGTAAGTTGGGCATGATTTATGTATACCGCTGTGAACATATCCCGAAATGAGGGCCATTCCTCATATCCGCCTTGAAATATTTCAGTGTCACAGGGTGGGAGCTTAATGGAAGCGTAGTTGTTGTGATGATCGGGTGTATTTCTCATAGAAATATTTTCTGGGGGAACAACAAGTGTTTTTTGCAAATCTAATAGTTTAGCCTTAGAGAAGTGAAACGCTTTTGTACATGCGGAATATTTTTCTTGGGCTGATTCCTTAAAGTTTTCATCGATTTCTTTGGCATAAGTGAAAATTTTCCGATACGACTTTTGAACATTTGCCCATCTTTCACTTAGATCTTGCAGAACAACATCTAATGAAGAATCTGTATGTTCAGTGGTGGGAATCTTTTCTAACCCAGATGTAAACATAATTAAATCATCGGAGTCAAAAATGAAATCGCCTTGTGCATTTTCCATTTTAGCAAAGAGATTTCCACTGAATTTATTTGAATATCGAAATATCTGGAATATCGCAATATAATTGTTCTAATTCAATATATGTATTTGTATGATATATATTGTGAACAAAACTAAAACCAATACGTATGATCTTCCCAGATAGCAAAGTACAACTATATCAGTGGAATATGTAATTGCTTGATTGACAAAATCCACAGGGGGAAGAGATAATATCAGTAAATAAGAAGAGATTTAAAGTTGTTGAGTTCAGTTCCAAAGATTCTGATTATAATTTGAAATTGTTTGTTGCAGAACTTGAGATCTGGAACTCATAGATGTATTTCATATATTATATCATCAAATTCATTCACAGAAACCCCATACAATTCATTTGAGTAACAAATTTATATATTCTTCTTGAATTGAGATATGCGTTCTTCATAAAAAGAGAACAAATCATAGGTAAATATTTCTACAAATTTACAACGTTTGTAACAACACTATAGTTCAATGGTGGGTAAAATTTCTCTTAAAATATGTTGAAGGGAAAATAAAAACAAGAATTATTCTCCAGAATATATTTAATTAATTTTTTTTTTTATAATAAATAATATCCTAAGACGCTCAAAAAATTAATTCATCAAAAAAATTGCGGAAAATTTTCCATTAGTGTTGATTCTTCTTTTGTTAATGTTAAGAGAACGCATCAACGCTGGTGAGTATGGCTTTCCAACTTTGCTATAGTTTCTTCCACAATCAGCAAAAACAAAGAGCACGCTAAATGAGAATGTAGTTAATAAAGAGATATATTCTCCAACGCTATTTGTACTCTTTGTAAGCACATAGAGAGACATTTAAATGCATTGGAAACGTTTCGTTTCTTCACTCATTGAAAATGTAGGTAAAAGAGAGAAATATTTTATTTGTGCGTGTGTGTTTTTTTACTTTTTTATGAATATATTGTGTTTGAAGAACAATGATGGGCAAAATCTATCTTAAAAATATTTTAAGGGAAATTAAAAACACAGAGAATTCTGCGGAATTTAATAAATTTATAAACATAAATGATATTTAAGCAACTGTAAAAACACCATCATTCCAAAAATTGGGAAAACTCGTGGTTACTGTTTATTTTCGTTTTAACAACAACAAATTTAAAGAGAATGCCTCACGCAGCTGTGTCTGCTTGCCTAATTTTGCTGTGGAACAATGGTGTACGGAACAAAACTAATAGGGAGTGAGTTCACTACAAAACGACTGGCGAAAAGAGAAAAGTAGGGTTTTGGGCTGTTTTGGACATCTGTATTGTGGAACGACACCAAGTTTGATAGAAGTGTTCTCTCATGTATTCACCATTTAACTCTCTTAAATAATTTGTTATTATGATGTTAACGGAGTTCATATGATCTCTTCATATGTTTCTTTATTTCACCAAGTTATTTTGCAATATAAATTATGTTATGGTTTTATATGCTTTCCTTGTACAATAATTCCCTTGTACAGAAGGAATTGTTGGGAGAGAAAAAAAATGTGTTATAAACAGTATGTGCAGAGAATATGAATCAACCGAAACCAATCGTACTCTTATTAACGATGTGTGCCAAAATCAAATCGACATAATTGTAGTGCTAATGATTATTCTTACAAAAAATAATATGTTAACAAAGTTGGCGAGTGTCCTTCTTTATGATGTTCAAGAACTTTAGCTTATAAGAAATTTAAATGAGAATTATTTATAAATTTGTGAAAGGGGTCGCTAATCGGACTGTGGATAATTGTTATATTTAATTATTACTGTTTTATAGAACGGATACAAGATTTTTAACATAAGGTGATTATGAATATGAATGCATATTCAGATTATGCTCGTGGAGTACATGGATATACATTTGTGAATATCGACTTACGTGGTTTTGTGGATATCAACTTTTTGCTTTGCAATTGTTAGAAATCGTCTTTTTGTTCACACTGAGACCCTTGGGAGCAGTGATCTCGCTTTTTTGCTGTCGGTGAGAGGAATTTCCACAGACTTCGAGGACGATGGTTGTGTGAATCTTCTTCCTTTTTGTGTAATAAAATGGGTTTTCACTGGTTGACTGACGTAATTCTGACTGGCAATCCCCAAGTGTTGCTAGTGGAAACAAATTGGAAACGTGACGGCGACGAATATCAATGTTGCTTGAAATCGAAGATGTCAAGAAGTCAATGGCTTAATAACATTGGTAGATGGGAAATAGAACTGCGATTAAACTCAGCGTTACCTTGCATCGATATCTCCACAAAACATTTGGCTCTGTTGTTGGTGTTATTGTGTCAACTTATAACAGAAAATGTTGCAAATTATCATTGCCGACGACCTGTGAATCTGCCGTAAATGATGGGAAAGGTTCAGACCATCTTCGGATAAGCTCAATGTTGTGCGCGAGTTTTTTTTTCTGGAATTCTTTGCGGATTTAACTTGAGGTTATGTTCGGAATTTGGTGTTGTTTTCCATTATAAGTTCACCACAATTTTTTTTTTTTTTTCCGGCCAAACTTCCACAATTTATATATTTTTTTTTTTTTTTGCTTTTCGCTGTGTATTTTTGAGAAAAAATGTATGTATTTTTTGTTTCTTTATTTCTTTTTTTTTGATATTTCAGTTTAAGTTTTGTGTGACATGTGATTGCAAATGTCAAAATTGCGAATCTGAAGAACAATGACAATTCACAATAACGATGATCGTGTTACCGTATTGCTGTTAAATGGAGTTGTGATAACAATATTGTTCAGCAGGTGTCATACGGAATCCAACTTTTGGATATTAGAATTATGACGAATCTTACGATTCTTTTTTTTTTTTTTTGTATTAATGATTTTTTTTAATGAATGTTATTTCATAGGTTGATTTCAGTGGGTTTTCGAAGGACCATGATTAATGTTAAACCTCTTTAACATTATGGAAGCATGTGGGAGTAAGTAGAATCTACACTTTAAGCAGTTGAACTAAGGTTCAGGTTTGGAGAACTAAGGTTCTAATGGAAGACCGGTCTAGAGTTAGGACTCAGGTCCTTAATGTGGATAACTTACGGAATTCGGGCTGTTTTAACGAACCAAATATAACAATTCGGTATTCCAACTTACATATTCAGTATGTACTTTATTTAGAGTTGTAAATATTGTAAAGTGGGATCCGTGCTGTTGTTCGCTTGAGTGGTAAATCCAGAAGAAAGTGCCATTTGTCATAATGCACACCAGCAACCACAAAGATGGTTGAACAAAAGCACGGATAAAACATAGATTTACAATTGTTGCCATATTGACATATACAATAATGGTAAATTAATTCATGGTTGTATTTATCGAGTTACAAGGCAAATTCAAATATTTTCAATACAATATTTTGACTTTAGAAATTCATTTTGTTTTGTTTGTTTAAATTAATTTCAAATCTTAAATTATGATAAACTACTTTAAACAATATTTTTAAAAAATCCACGCCTTGTATGGACCCTTGGTGGGCTCTTAAAAATATTTTTAAAAAATCCACGCCTTGTATGGACCCTTGGTGGGCTCTTAAAAATATTTTTAAAAAATCCACGCCTTGTACGGACCCTTGGTGGGCTCTTAAAAATATTTTTAAAAAATCCACGCCTTGTATGGACCCTTGGTGGGCTCTTAAAAATATTTTTAAAAAATCCACGCCTTGATGGGCTCTTGGTGGGCTCTTAAAAATATTTTTTTAAAAAATCCACGCCTTGTATGGACCCTTGGTGGGCTCTTAAAAATATTTTTAAAAAATCCACGCCTTGATGGGCTCTTGGTGGGCTCTTAAAAATATTTTTTTAAAAAATCCACGCCTTGTATGGACCCTTGGTGGGCTCTTAAAAATATTTTTAAAAAATCCACGCCTTGATGGGCTCTTGGTGGGCTCTTAAAAATATTTTTTTAAAAAATCCACGCCTTGTATGGACCCTTGGTGGGCTCTTAAAAATATTTTTAAAAAATCCACGCCTTGTATGGACCCTTGGTGGGCTCTTACAAATATTTTTAAAATAAGCCGCCCCTTATATGGACCCTTGGTGGGCTCTTAAAAATATTTTTAAAATAAGCCACGCCTTGTATGGACCCTAGCTGGGCTCTTAAAAATATTTTTAAAAAATCCACGCATTGTATGGACCCTTGGTGGGCTCTTAAAAATATTTTTAAAAAATCCACGCCTTGTATGGACCCTAGCTGGGCTCTTAAAAATATTTTTAAAAAATCCACGCATTGTATGGACCCTTCTTGGTGGGCTCTTAAAAATATTTTTAAAAAATCCACGCATTGTATGGACCCTTCTTGGTGGGCTCTTAAAAATATTTTAAAAAAATCCACGCCTTGTATGGACCCTTGGTGGGCTCTTAAAAATATTTTTAAAATAAGCCACGCCTTATATGGACCCTTGGTGGACTCTTAAAAATATTTTTAAAAAATCCACGCCTTGTATGGACCCTTGGTGGGCTCTTAAAAATATTTTTAAAAAATCCACGCCTTGTATGGACCCTTGGTGGGCTCTTAAAAATATTTTTAAAAAATCCACGCCTTGTACGGACCCTTGGTGGGCTCTTAAAAATATTTTTAAAAAATCCACGCCTTGTATGGACCCTAGCTGGGCTCTTAAAAATATTTTTAAAAAATCCACGCCTTGTATGGACCCTTGGTGGGCTCTTAAAAATATTTTTAAAAAAATCCACGCCTTGTATGGACCCTTGGTGGGCTCTTAAAAATATTTTTAAAAAATCCACGCCTTGTATGGACCCTTGGTGGGCTCTTAAAAATATTTTTAAAAAATCCACGCCTTGTACGGACCCTTGGTGGGCTCTTAAAAATATTTTTAAAAAATCCACGCCTTGTATGGACCCTTGGTGGGCTCTTAAAAATATTTTGAAAAAATCCACGCCTTGTATGGACCCTTGGTGGGCTCTTAAAAATATTTTTTAAAAAATCCACGCCTTGTATGGACCCTTGGTGGGCTCTTAAAAATATTTTTAAAAAATCCACGCCTTGTATGGACCCTTGGTGGGTTTTAAAAAATATTTTTAAAAAAATCCATGCCTTGTATGGGCCCTTGGTGGGCTCATAAAAATATTTTTAAAAAATCCACGCCTCTTAAGGACCCTTTGGTGGGCTCTTAAAAATATTTTTAAAAAATCCATGCCTTGTATGGACCCTTGGTGGGCTCTTAAAAATATTTTTAAAAAATCACGCCTCTGGTGGGTCCTTAAAAATATTTTTTTTTTTTAAATCCCACCATTAAAAATATATATTTTTTTTAATTTTTATTAACGAAGCTCTTTATTTTGCGCAAATTTTGTAACAAATTAATTCGAACATAAATGCTAAGAAACCCAATCCCGAACCAATGGCCACAATTAACCAAATCCAATAGAAATCCTGCACCACCAATACCTTGGCTGCCCTCTCCGGATTTGGATCACGTATCGAAATCCATTTCAATCTCAACATATCCGAAAAGGTGCTAGAATGCCATGCCTGTATTAGCCCCGCTGCATGGACCTGATGTATCAGATAATTCAAAGGTTCCTGATAGGGTGAATTAAATTGCAAACGAAATCCCCAGGGTAGAAGACGAAATACGGTTAGGCCATCCGAAGTGCAGAATACCTTGTGGGTAAAATATTGTTGCTTCTGCCTATACATTTCCCAGAGGGTAGAGGAACTATAGTATCCATATTTGGTATTGAAACGATGCCGATTATCCTGAAAATAAGTGGAATTTTGAGTGATGACCAGGGAGGATGTTAGACCCTCAATGTGTGGCAGAATATATTGGGCCTCAATGGCATCGAGTAGAATTTTCAGGGGGGATTGTTTCAGCTGTTCCATATTTTCAATTTGTTGATGATAGGTTGGATGGGTGAAAAGGGTCTGCACTCTGGCCGAAAATTGGGTACTCACATTCAGACCGGCGAAGAATAATAAAAAGTAGACCAATTTCAAGCCCTGCAGTTGGGTCTTGCGGGCCACAAATGATTGTCCCAACACGCCGGGTAGAATGTGTTCATTCAGCAGGAAACTTGTGGGTCTCCAGTGGCGAAGGAAGGCATAATCGTATAGGGAGTGGACCAAGGATAACAACACCGTACAGATTGTTATTGAACAGAAAAAATTCCAACCCAATAGAATATTGAAAACCTCACGTATGGTGCGCGGTTGGGCACAGGGTACCATAAAAATACCCTGAGCCACATCGAGAGGATATGACATATTTAGCCATTTTTCTTCGGGTCCGGTATCAAGGACCATGGGTATATCCAGCTGTAGCTCTTCCAACCTATCATTGATAATGGTGTAGTGGGTGGGCTTACCCAGTACCACTTCTGGGTACATTTCCAGCTTGGCATTGAAATGTTCCGCAAACAACATAACCATGCGGGGTATGAAGCCATTAAGGCGTAACTCCTTTGTCTTGGGATCTCGAAAAAGTAATGCTCGCGGCGGGGTTTGATCGGTGTAGGTGAGTAGGGATTTTTGTTGCATATTCCGCCAATGTTGAGGATAGAGGATGCCAGAGTTCCAGGCTTGCCAATGATATTCGGGATAGGGTTTTAGCATGACGAACTGGTAGTTCTTCTCAAGGGCCACTTTCAAAAGCACATTTGTCATTTTGTAGATCTCACATAGCTCTCGAAGTTCCCGCATAAAAATTTCCAAATTTTCAATATTTTCCGCCAACATAAGAATTCGTGTCTGACGTATATAATTCAATATTGCAGAGGTTAGATTCAGGAATTTTGCATCCATGGATCTTTGCATGATGAGGACACACAAAATTTCGGCATTGAATTTTTTCTTATACACAAAATCTGGCATCTCCTTGGTCACGATTAATTTGGGTATCGGACTTTCGAAGAGGTCTTGAAATTTGGAGGTTTCTACATTCTGGTCATACACAATTAACAGGCTATCGAAGTTACGTTCCTTATGAATTTTTTGTAACAAATTGGAGTTGTTGTGCAGCTGGCTCTCGACATAGGCACTGAGTAGAGGATATCCGCACAAAATCAAAACTAATTTCCAAAAATTCGACATTGCGATAGAATGGCAAACGCGAAGTGTTTACCATGTTCCGACCGTCTTCATATTTATATACGAAGTGAAAATACCTGCAGTTCTCTACAGGTGCGGAATTTCCCTGGCCATTGTTTGGGGGAAAATGTCCTTAGGCCTTTGTTACTGAATACCAACAATGGCCATTGTTCTTAAAGATTGATGTCAGATTAGAGAGCTGTCAACTTGGCAGATAGGATTCAACGAAAGGATACAAACTAAGGCGTAGATTTTTTAAAATTAATTTTTGAAGGCCTTAACCAAAATAAATTTTTTGTGGGACCCTTGAAAAAATATTTTTAAAAATCGAAGCCTTGTATAGACCACTATTCCTCGTACAAAGGCCAGGAAAATTATGCACCTGTTGAGAAGTTAATTTGGAATTTCCGACATTTTTTCCAGCCATATATAAATAAGAGGAACGTCGGAACATGAAAAACACTTCTAGTTCGCTATTCTCACCAAATGTTAAATTTTTGGAAAATCATTTTAATTTTGTGCGGAACTGCACTCGCAAATTTATGTGGAACGTAAATTTGATACCCTGTTAATTGTATATGACCAGTATTTGGAGACCTCTGAATTTCAGGACCTCATCGAATTTCCGTTGCCAAAATTAATTGTGATCAAGGAGATGCCAGATTTTGTGTATAAGAAAAAAATCAATGCCGAAATTTTGTGTGTCCTCATGATGCCAGGATCCATGGATGCAGACATCCTGCATCGAACCTCTTCAATATTAAATTATATACGCCAGACACGAATTCTTATTATGGTGGAATATATTGAAAATTTGGAAATTTTTATGCGGGAACCTCGAGATCTATGTGAAAACCACAAAATGACAAATGTCCTTTTGAAACCCCTATCCCGAATATCATTGGCCAGCCTGGACCTCAGAGACCCTCTATCCCCAACATTGGCGAAATCTGCAAAATCCTTACTCACTTTCACCGATCACACCCCGCCACGAGCATTGCTTTTTCGAGATCCTAAGACAAAGGAATTACGCCTTAATGACTTCATACCCCGCATGGTTATGCTGTTCGCAGGACATTTCAAAGCCAAGCTGGAAATGTTCCCAGGTGTGGAAATGGGTAAGCCTACCCATTACACCATTATCAATGATAGGTTAGAAGAACTGCAACTGGATATGCCCATGGTTCTCGATACAGGACCTGAAGAGAAATGGAAGAATATGTCATATCCTCTCGATGTGGCTCAGGCTATTGTTTTTGTACCCTGTGTCCAACCGCACACCATACGTGAGGTCTTCAATATGTTATTGGGGTGGAATTTTTTCTGTTCCATTACGATTTGTACTGTCCTATTGCCCTTGGTCCACTCACTATACGATTATGCCTTCCTTCGCCACTGGAGACCTACTAGTTTCCTGCTGATTGAACACATTCTACCCGGGGTGTTGGGCCAAGCATTTGTGGCCCGCAAGACCCAGCTGCAGGGCTTGAAATTGATCTACTCTTTGTTATTCTTCGACGGTCTGAATGTGAGCAGCAAATTTTCGGCCAGGGTGCAGACCCTCTTCACCCATCCCACCTATCATCAGCAAATTGAAAATATGGTACAGCTGAAACAATCCCCTCTGAAAATTCTACTTGATGCCATTGAGGCCCAATATATTCTGCCGCACATTGAGGGCCTAACATCCTCCCTGGTCATTACCCGAAATTCCACATATTTTCAGTATAATCGACATCGTTTCAATACCCAATATGGCTATTATAGTTCCTCCACCCTCTGGGAAATGTATCGGCAGAAGCAACAATATTTTACCCACAAGGTATTCTGCACTTCGGATGGCCTAACCGTATTTCGCCTTCTGCCTTGGGGATTTCGTCTGCAATTTAATTCACCCTATCAGGAACCTTTGAATTATCTGATACATTAGGTCCATGCTGCGGGGCTGATACAAGCATGGCATTCTAGTACCTTTTCGGATATGTTGTGATTGAAATGGATTTCGATACGTGATCCAAATTCGGAGAGAGCAGCCAAGGTATTGGTGGTGCAGGATTTCTGTTGGATTTAGTTGATTGTGGCCATTGGTTCGGGATTGGGGTCCTTAGTATTTATGCTCGAATTAATTTGTCACACACATTTGAATAAATTATTTCCCGACACATTCTCTCGTTTGTAGGTAAACATCTGACCCTTAACATATGTTGTTTGCCTAAAAGTATGCACTGAAATTTTGATGCCACATCATCAATGCCTTTGTGCCAATGACACGAATGATGAGAGGAATCTGATTCAGTTATTACCCAAATCATCATCACTAACCGGTATTTTGAATTACCTGAGAGGGTGACAGAGTAAATTTAAATGTTAATACTGCACTGCGCATAATCTTCTCAGGGGATGTTGAAAGTCCACAGAATCTCACACTCGCAAGGAGATGTTTATCTTCTTTGGTACGGCTGAGGTCAGCCTGTAACTATTTTAATGGACATGACTGTAGATGGAATTGAAACACATTTGAACGGAAGAAAAAATAGTCGAACATCTGGTTTCGTGGCGTATACGTAATGTCGATACGTATACGCAACCTATACCAAAAAATGGAACGTATACATGTTGTCGTTACTTATACGCAGCATAGCCCCAAAGGAGAATTTTAAAATAATGACAAAAGGACAATGAAAACCACATATTTTATGAAGTGACCCATCCTCACCTACTGTAGCGTAAATTTTATTGGCCTTTTATTGGTTACATCGCCATTGAATAATCAAATAATTTTTTTATTGTTCCGTCATAAAGTTCTGACAACATTAATTCTAACCCCACAATCGTATGTGTTCCGCTATTAGTTAATAAATAACCAGCCATGTGGAAGCAACTAATTTTTCTACTGCTCACAAATTCTGTGATGGCTCAAAAAATCTATAAAATTCCATTGCCACGGGAGATACACTATAACTTGAGTGAAATTCGAAATCTGCGGGATCTAATGGATTATGGCATTATCGAACCCTCCGCATTGCCGATATCAAAACGACCAAATGATTACTATTGTATACCGAAGTATTTGAAACGAGACAACAATTTCAATTATCCAGGGTGCCTGAGACGCTACCTGCAGAAGATGATTATTGAGGATTGAAAGGTTTTGAAAAAATGCAATTTTTGTAATAAATAATTTTGTAAAATAAATAAAAAAATTATCGTACAAAATCCACTGCTTGGTCAAGGCCTTGAAAAATTGTTTTAAAAATATCCAAAATTAAAAAAAAAAAACTCCAAAAATTGATTTAAAAATATCCGAACTTAAAAAAAACCACTCCAAAAATTGATTTAAAAATATCCGAACTTGAAAAAATACGCTGTGCCAAATTTCGTGCAAATCGAAAGATATATAGGGACTTTGGTGCACCATTTACATAAAATCGGACGAAAATATATATGGGAGCTATATCGAAATCTGAACCGATTTCAGGAAACTTATCACACATCATTCTAGATCTAATTCATTACTCTGTGTTAAATTTCGTGCAAATCGAAAGATATATACGGACTTTGGTGCACCATTTACATAAAATCGGACGAAAATATATATGGGAGGTATATCGAAATCTGAACCGATTTTCACGAAACTCAGTACACATCATTCTGGACCTAATTCAGTACCCTATGCCAAATTTCTTCCAAATCGAAAGATATATAGGGACATTGGTGGCCCATTTACCTTAAATCGGACGAAAATATATAGGGGAGCTATATCTAAATCTGACCCAATTTTCTCGAACTCAATTCAGTACACTACGCTAAATTTCGTGCAAATCGAAGGATATATAGGGGCTTTGGAGCAACAGTTACATAAAATCGGACAAAATTATATATGGGAGCTATATCTAAATCTGAACCGATTTCTCGAAACTTGACACACATTATTCTAGCCTCAATTCAGTACACTGTGCAAAATTTCGTGCAAATCGAATGATATATAGGGACTTTGGGACACCATTTACCATAAATCGGACAAAACAATATATGGGAGCTATATCTAAATATGAACCGATTTTCTCCAATTTCAATAGGGTGCGTCCTTTGGCCAAATCAGTGAACTGTGCCAAATTTCATCCGAATCTAATCATAAATGCGACCTGTATTTTAAAAATCCACGCCTTATGTAGAACCTCCAAAAAATAAATTTAAAAATCCACGCCTTATGTAGAACCTCCAAAAAATAAATTTAAAAATCCACGCCTTATGTAGAACCTCCAAAAAATAAATTTAAAAATCCACGCCTTATGTAGAACCTCCAAAAAATAAATTTAAAAATCCACGCCTTATGTAGAACCTCCAAAAAATAAATTTAAAAATCCACGTCTTATGTGGGACCTCCAAAAAATAAATTTAAAAATCCACGCCTTATGTAGAAGCTCCAAAAATGAAATTTAAAAATCCACGCCTTGTCTAGAACCTCCAAAAATGAAATTTAAAAATCCACACCTTATGTAGAACCTCCAAAAAATAAATTTAAAAATCCACGCCTTATGTAGAACCTCCAAAAAATAAATTTAAAAATCCACGCCTTATGTAGAACCTCCAAAAAATAAATTTAAAAATCCACGCCTTATGTAGAACCTCCAAAAAATAAATTTAAAAATCCACGCCTTATGTAGAACCTCCAAAAAATAAATTTAAAAATCCACGCCTTATGTAGAACCTCCAAAAAATAAATTTAAAAATCCACGCCTTATGTAGAACCTCCAAAAAATAAATTTAAAAATCCACGCCTTATGTAGAACCTCCAAAAAATAAATTTAAAAATCCACGCCTTATGTAGAACCTCCAAAAAATAAATTTAAAAATCCACGCCTTATGTAGAACCTCCAAAAAATAAATTTAAAAATCCACGCCTTATGTAGAACCTCCAAAAAATAAATTTAAAAATCCACGCCTTATGTAGAACCTCCAAAAAATAAATTAAAAAAATCCACGCCTTTAAAAAATAAATTTAAAAATCCACGCCTTATGTAGAACCTCCAAAAAATAAATTTAAAAATCCACGCCTTATGTAGAACCTCCAAAAAATAAATTTAAAAATCCACGCCTTATGTAGAACCTCCAAAAAATAAATTTAAAAATCCACGCCTTATGTAGAACCTCCAAAAAATAAATTTAAAAATCCACGCCTTATGTAGAACCTCCAAAAAATAAATTTAAAAATCCACGCCTTATGTAGAACCTCCAAAAAATAAATTTAAAAATCCACGCCTTATGTAGAACCTCCAAAAAATAAATTTAAAAATCCACGCCTTATGTAGAACCTCCAAAAAATAAATTTAAAAATCCACGCCTTATGTAGAACCTCCAAAAAATAAATTTAAAAATCCACGCCTTATGTAGAACCTCCAAAAAATAAATTTAAAAATCCACGCCTTATGTAGAACCTCCAAAAAATAAATTTAAAAATCCACGCCTTATGTAGAACCTCCAAAAAATAAATTTAAAAATCCACGCCTTATGTAGAACCTCCAAAAAATAAATTAAAAAATCCACGCCTTATGTAGAACCTCCAAAAAATAAATTAAAAAATCCACGCCTTATGTAGAACCTCCAAAAAATAAATTTAAAAATCCACGCCATATGTAGAACCTCCAAAAAATAAATTTAAAAATCCACGCCTTATGTAGAACCTCCAAAAAATAAATTTAAAAATCCACGCCTTATGTAGAACCTCCAAAAAATAAATTTAAAAATCCACGCCTTATGTAGAACCTCCAAAAAATAAATTTAAAAATCCACGCCTTATGTAGAACCTCCAAAAAATAAATTTAAAAATCCACGCCTTATGTAGAACCTCCAAAAAATAAATTTAAAAATCCACGCCTTATGTAGAACCTCCAAAAAATAAATTTAAAAATCCACGCCCTATGTAGAACCTCCAAAAAATAAATTTAAAAATCCACGCCTCATGTAGAAACTCCAAAAATGAAATTTAAAAATCCACGCCTTGTCTAGAACCTCCAAATATGAAATTTAAAAATCCACGCCTTATGTAGAACCTCCAAAAAATAAATTAAAAAATCCACGCCTTATGTAGAACCTCCAAAAAATAAATTAAAAAATCCACGCCTTATGTAGAACCTCCAAAAAATAAATTTAAAAATCCACGCCATATGTAGAACCTCCAAAAAATAAATTTAAAAATCCACGCCTTATGTAGAACCTCCAAAAAATAAATTTAAAAATCCACGCCTTGTCTAGAACCTCCAAAAATGAAATTTAAAAAATCCACGCCTTGTCTAGAACCTCCAAAAATTAATTTTGAAAATCCACGCCTTGTCCAGAACCTCCAAAAATTAAATTTAAAAAATCCAAGCCTTGTCTAGAACCTCCCAAAATTAATTTAAAAAAATCCAGGCCCCTTTACCCTTTCATAAGTTCTTTATTTCACATCAATACGACTATGATTACCAAAGTTATAGCCATTTAAAGAATCAACCGAACAATATAGCACTGCAATTCAATAATGTCCATGCATGCACAATCAATGAGAAATCCACGCACATATACTTTTGTACTACAATGTGTAAGCATAAAACAACAACAACAATAACAGTATTTGCTACGAACATCTATGCTCCCTCCTATTGCCACCCACTGCTGTAGAGCATAACAATATCACAGAGGTAATGAGAGCACTGAGAGTAGCACTTGGGTACTCTCCCATACTCAGTTACATTCTCTCCTAACGAGAACAGTTAACCGTAACATTAATAGACACTACCAACAACAACAACAATAAACGATGTTTGGCGAGTTGTTTTCTCTCGGGTGTCACCAAAAATATTCTTCTTACCTTTTTCTGCATGTCCACTTCGTTTAAAACCATATCGGGCAAACTACCGCACGCTTGCACTCTCGCGAGAGTAAATATCACTATTCTCTTACACACATTCAACTGAACCAATTGAAAAACCATTGACACACATACAAAGACAAACGCGTGAGAACAAAATTTTTTACGCTCTGTCCGAGCCTGGTTTAAAACGTACACACACATAAACACAGCAATATTATTTTTTATAGATCTTCACTTTCAAAGAACAGGCGAATAATACGAACAATTGAATAATGAATTAATTAATTTAAAATATTGAAATGCACTCGCGTAATAAACAAAAAACTCCAAAATATTTAAATATGACCGTATTTAAAGAATAGCGCCCGGCCCGACATTTAAAGATGAACTAAACTGAATAATGGTCGAGATTCTCGATTATCAGAAGAAAATAGAGAGAGAGAGAGAGAAGGCCTCTCCATAACAAGAACAAGCACACATAGTAATAAAAATAGAAGGAGAATCTCACCACATACCCCGGTGCAAGTTATGCTAATGTAAGCTCCTGTTGCCGTATTAGAAACAGAACTCCCAAATTAAAAAAAAAAAATCTACGCCTTATATAGGGACGGAAAAAATTATTTAAAAAATCTGATATAGGCCTTCAAACATTTTTTTAAAAAATCCACGCCTTATATAGGTGACGGAAAAAATTGTTTAAAAAATCTGATATAGGCCTTCAAAAAATTATTTAAAAAATCCACGCCTTATATAGGTGACGGAAAAAATTATTTAAAAAATCTGATATAGGTCTTCAAAAAATGTTTTAAAAAATCCACGCCTTATATAGGCGAAGTTCTCCTACATCAGTCTCATTTGCGCCCATGCTCCGACTGAGATAAAGATGAACAGGTCAAAGACATATTTTACGAGCGCCTAGAAACAGCATATGACCGTTGCCCTGGCCATGACATAAAAAAATTTGCTAGGAGATTTTAATGCAAAAATCGGAAGGGAAAATATCTTTAGCCCCACCGTCGGAAAATTCAGCATCCATGAAGAAGCATCAGACAACGGCATAAGGTTGATTGACTTCGCGGCAGCAAAAACATGGTAGTAAGCAGCACCAGATTCAAGCAACTCGATATACACAAAGCCCCTGGGATTTCTCCCGATGGATCAACGAGTAATCAAATCGATCATGTTGTGATAGACGGAAGGCATTCATCCAGTGTATTAGACGTTCGATCGATTCGAGGAGTGAATATCGATTCGGACCATTACGTTGTGGCAGCCAAGGTACGCGCCTGCCTTAATGTAGCAGCAAAGGTGCGATTTAATGTAACACGGAAATTTGACGTCGAAAAGCTGCAAACACAACAGGTAGCCGATGCTTACTCCGCTCAACTTACCCAACTGCTTGATGAAAGCAGCAATGGCAGAGAATTGCCCTCTCCCTACAGACTGCAGCAAAAGCAACACTTGGGTACCAACGACCACCATCAAGAAATCCGTGGTACGATCAGGAGTGTCGTAATGCTACTGATATGAAAAACACAACGTATAGGGCAATCCTGCAGACAGTAGCAATGCGTACTGTGATGGAGAATT
Source organism: Musca vetustissima (assembly GCF_032173495.1). Lineage (NCBI taxonomy): Eukaryota > Metazoa > Arthropoda > Insecta > Diptera > Muscidae > Musca > Musca vetustissima. The sequence goes on from NW_026883877.1 coordinate 20,308, forward strand.
ATCGGGAGAAAAGGAGAGAGGTGAAATGTGTTTTCAGAAAAAAAGAAGAAAGAACAAGAATATCGCGAGCGTTAGCAAATCGAGATGTACAGGAGTCAGAATGAAGTCCGAAAAGTTTACCAACGAGTAAAACACCAAAACGAAGGTTTTGGTTCAGGCACATCCTCCAGTAGAGATAAAGAAGGAAACCTGGTGACAGATACAGACAGCGTGCTGAGGATCTGGAAGGAGCATTTTGAAAAACTTCTGGTATCAAATAGTAGCGGTGAAGAGAATACTCCAGAACCAATAATAGATGACGGTATAGAGTGTATACCACCTAGTCAAGATTAAGTCAGAATAGCAATCAATTGGCTGAAGAATAATAAAGCAGCAGGTGCCGATGGGTTACAAGCCGAACTATTTAAGACTGGTAGTCAGATGCTGGTAAGGAGCATGCATCAGCTGATTATTACAATTTGGCTAGAGGAAGCAATGCCCAATGATTGGAACCTCAGCATCCTGTGTACCTTGTTCAAAAAATAGGAGACAAGACGATATGTGCCAACTATAGAGGAATAAGTCTCCTTCCCATCGCATATAAAGTGCTGTGTGGGAAACGTCTAAAGCCAATGGTCAATGACATTATTGGACCATACCAATGCGGTTTCAGACCTGGCAAATCCACCATTGACCAGATTTTCACTCTGCGCCAAATCTTGGAAAAGACCCACGAAAAACACATCGACACATTCTACGGCGGCTTCAGACCTGGCAAATCCACCATTGACTAGATTTTCACTCGGCTCCAAATCCTGCAAAACACCCACGAAAAGCACATCGACACATACCACTTATTTGTCGACTATAAAGCCGCATTCGATAGCCCTATTCGTTCAGAGGTGTTTAAAGCCATGTCTACGTTCGGCATTCCTGTAAAATTGATACGGCTATGCAGGATAACTTTAAGCCCTATCCGTTTAAATGTGTTTAATGCCATGTCTACGTTCGGCATTCCTGCAAAATTAATACGGCTGTGCAGGATAACTTTAAGTGGCACAAGGCCAGCAGTTAAAGTCGAAAGTCTCGGAGCCCTTTCAAATACCGAACGAGGATACAGACAAGGCGATAGTTTGTCGTGCGATATTTTTAACATCCTGCTGGAAAAGGTCATACGAGAAGCAAAGAAATGACATTCTCTACGCCAAACAACACATGTTACTCGCCTACGCTGATAACATCGACATAATGGGTCGAACACTGAGAACGGTAACAGCCACCTTTGAACAAATTGAGAAGGAGTCTGTCAAAGTGGATCTGACAGTAAATGGCGAGAAAACGAAGCTGATAGTATCAACGCGCTAGACGTCCAGTAGACTCGGACCAACTGTGGAACTTGAGAACTACAGCTTCGACGTAGCCAAATACTTTATATACCTTGGTACCGCCATAAATAAAACGAATGACATCAGTTTTGAAATTCGGAAAAGGATTGTGATGCCCAATAGATGATACTATGGTCTGAGTATCCAACTCAAAAGCAAGGCCACCTCCCGCCAGACCAAACTCACACTCTACAAGACGCTGATACTACCCGTGCTGTTATTGTGGATCTGAATCATGGGTACAAGCAGTTGAGGCAGCTCTTGGAGTGTTTGAGTGAAAAATTCTCCGAAAGATCTATAAGGACCGATTTGCGTTGACGGTGAATATCGTCGTCGAATGAAGCATGAGTTGTGCCAGCTATCCTCAGACATCATCGAAATTGTTTGACGTATTGAGCTGCAGCGACTACGTTGCCTAGGTCATGTTGTGAGAATGGATGCCCCAGCCGAGAAGGCATATAAAAGCGAACCAGCTGCTGATGGTTCTCGTAGAAGGGGAATGCACGATAAGATGGAAAGACCAAGTGGAAGATAACATTACCGAATGTGGTCTTTCAAATTGGAAAAACTACGCAAAATACCTACGCGCCTGGAAATCTTTTTTAAGCTCGGCTTATGGAACGAAAGTTCTGTCACAAAAAGAAGACAAGACGATATGTGCCAACTATAGAGGAATAAGTCTCCTTCCTATCGCATATAAAGTGCTATCCAGGGTGCTGTGTAAACGACTGAAGCCAACGGTCAATGACATTATTGGACCATACCAATGTCGCTTCAAACCTGGCAAATCCACCATTGACCAGATTTTCACTCTGCCCCAAATCCTGGAAAAAACTCACGAAAAATACATCGCATTCGCATTCGACAGTCCTATCCGTTCAGAGGTGTATAAAGCCATGTCTGACTTTAAAAAATATTTAAAAAAATCCTTTCCCCCATTTAAACACACCTTTTTCATTACAACATTTAATTTTTATTTATTTTTTTTTTCATACAATTTTTTTTTTTTTTTTTGCTATATATAAAAAAATTATTAGTTAATTTTTTCTACAAAAATTTGTTTGTTTTCTATCTGATATTTTTTCCTTTTTTATTTATTTCTTCACAGTTATAGTTACATGATTTTCCATTTTTTAAAATAGCAAAAAATTGCTCACAAAATATAAAAATATATTTATTTTTATAAGGAGAGACCGTTTTCAGAGTTGTTGTGTTTTTTTTTTTATTAAAACTATTTTAGGAAAAATTGTTTCAAAACAAACTAGTTTTTGTTGTTGTTGTTATTAATAATTAGTTAGTTAGTTTCCATGCTTATATTCTAATGATTAATTAATTAGTTTTTTTAATAATTATTTTTGTATATACCTTGTTAAAAATTATCAGTCCAAGTTGTTGTTGTTAAATATTAGTTGATTGTTTTTGACTATAAAACTACTAGAAAAATAAAGAAAAAAATAAAAATTATTAATTTATTTACAAAATAATAATTTAATAAAAAAATTATAAAATTTAAAGTACATACCAAAAATAATTTAAAAAAATCCCCACCTTTTTTAAGGCCATCAAAAAAAAAAATTAAAAAAAAACCACGCCTTAGTAAAGTTTACGAAAAAAAAATTTAAAATTCCATGCCTTGATAAAGGCCTCGAAAAAATATTTTTAAAAAAATCACGCCTTCATAAAGTTCCATGCCTCGAAGAAATATTTTTAAGAATTCCATGCCTCGAAAAAATATTTTAAAAAAAATCACGCCTTTGTTCTTTGTTCTTCTTCTTCTTAGCTGGCTTGTGACAGACCACTCGTTCCATATGCCGAGCTTAGAAAAGATTTCCAGGCTCGTCGGTCTTTTGGCTAGAGGAAAGCATGCCCAATGATTGAAACCTCAGCATCCTGTGTCTCGTGCACAAAAAAGAAGACAAAACAATATGTGCCAACTATAGAGGAATAAGTCTCCTTCCCATCGCATATAAAGTGCTATCCAGTGTGCTGTGTGAGCGATTGAAGCCAATGGTCAATGACATTACTCGACTATACCAATGCGGCTTCAGACCTGGCAAATCCACCATTGACCAGATTTTCACGCTGCGCCAAATACTATAAAAGACCCACGAAAAACACATCGACACATTCCACGGCGGCTTCAGACCTGGCAAATCCACCATTGACTAGATTTTCACTCGGCTCCAAATCCTGCAAAATACCCACGAAAAGCACATCGACATATTCCACCTATTTGTCGACTATAAAACCGCATTCGACAGCCTTATCCGTTGAAAGGTGTATAAAGCCATGTCTGCTTTTGGCATTACTGCAAAATTAATTCGTCTATGCCGGATAACTTTAACTGGCACAAGATCAGCAGTTAAAGTCGGAAAGGAGCTCTCGGAGCCCTTTAATACCGAACGAGGATTCAGACAAGGTGACAGTTTGTCGTGTGACCTCTTTAACATCCTGCTGGAAAAGGTCATACGTGAGGCAAAAGTGAACAGAAATGACACTCTGTACACCAAACAGCACCAGTTACTCGCCTACGCCGATGACATCGACATAATGGATCGAACACTGAGTGCGGTAACAGCCACCTTTGAACAAATTGAGAAGGAGTCTGCCAATGTGGGTCTGGCAAGAAAACCAAGTTGCTGGTATCAATGCGCAAGGCGTCCAGTAGACTCGGACCAACTGTGGAACTTGAGAACTACAGCTTCGATGTAGTCAAAGATTTTATATACCTTGGTACCGCCATAAATAAAACGAATGACATAAGTTTTGAAATTCGGAGAAGGATAGTGATGGCCATCCGGTGCGACTATGGACTGAGCACACAACTCAAAAGCAAGGCCACCTCCCGCCAGACCAAACTCATACTCTATCTTCTACTTGATCTTTTCATCTTATTCGTCGCCTTCCCCTTCTGCGTGAACCATCAGCTTGTTCGCTTTTATATGCTTTATGGGCTGGGACTACTTCATCCATTCTCACAACAAGACCTAGACAACGTACTCGCTGCAGTTCAATACGTCTAACAATATCGATGTCCGAGAATAGCTGGTACAACTCATGGTTCATTCGTCGGCGATATTCAACGTCAACGCAGATCGGTCCATAGATCTTTCGAAGAATTTTTCTCTCAAACACTTCAAGAGCTGCCTCATCTGCTTGCGGAAGTACCCATGCTTCAGATTCATATAACAGCACGGATAGTATCAGCATCTTGTAAAGTGTGAGTTCGGTCTGGCGGGAGGTGGCCTTGTTTCTAAACTGCTTACTTATACCACAGTAGCATCTGTTGACCATCACAATCCCTTTCCGAATTTCAAAACTGATGTCATTCGTTTTATTTGTGGCGTTACCAAGGTATATAAAATCTTTGACTACCTCGAAGCTGTAGTTCTCAAGTTCCACAGTTGGTCCGAGTCTACTGGACGTCTTGCGTGTTGATACCAACAGCTTGGTTTTCTTGCCAGACCCACTTTGGCAGACTCCTTTTCAATTTGATCAAAGGTGGCTGTTACCGCTCTCAGTGTTCGACCCATTATGACGATGTCATCGACGAGTAGGCGAGTAACTGGTCACACGACAAACTATCACCTTGTCTGAATCGTCGTTCGTTATTAAAGGGCTCTGAGAGGTCCTTTCCGACTTTAACTGCTGATCTTGTGCCTGTTAAAGTTATCCTGCATAGCCGAATTAATTTTGCAGGATTGCCAAACGCAGGCATGGCTTTAAACACCTCTGAACGAATAGGACTATCGAATGCGGCTTTATAGTCGACAAATAGGTGGAATGTGTCGATGTGCTTTTCGTGGGAGTTTTGCAGGATTTGGAGCCGAGTGAAAATCTGGTCAATGGTGGATTTGCCAAGTCTGAAGCCTCCGTGGAATGTGTGTTTTTCGTGGGTCTTTTTTAGTATTTGGCGCAGAGTGAAAATCTGGTCAATGATGGACTTGCCAGGTCCGAAGCCGCATTGGTATGATCCAATAATGTCATTGACCATTGGCTTCAGTCGTTCACACTGCACACTGTATAGCACTTTATATGCGATGGGAAGGAGACTTATTCCTCTATAGTTGGCACATATCGTCTTGTCTCCTTTTTTGGTGCAAGGGACACAGGATGCTGAGGTTACAATCATTGGGCATGCATTCCTCTAGTCAGCATCTGACCACCAGTTTTGAATAGTTCGGCTTGTTATCCATCGGCAACTGCTGCTTTATTATTCTTCAGCCGATTGATAGCTATTCTGATCTTATCTTGGCTATGTGGTATACACTCTATACCCTCATCTCTTATTGATTCTGGCGTATCTTCTTCACCACCACTATTTGATACCAGAAGCTTTTCAAAATTCTCCTTCCAGATCCTCAGCACGTTGTCTGTATCTGTCACCAGGTTTCCTTCATCATCTCTACAGGAGGATGTGCCTGCACCAAAGCCTTCGGTTTGATGTTTTACTCGTTGGTAAAATTTTCGGACTTCATTCTGACTCCTGTACATCTCGATTTCCTCACGCTCACGTTTTTCTTGTTGTTTTTCTTTTTTCTGAAAATACGTTTCTCCTCTCTCGTTTTTTCTCGATAATTCTCCATCACATTACGTGTTGCTACTGTCCGCAGGGTTGCGCTGCGTTTTTCACATCAGTAGCATTACGACACACCGATCGTACCACGGATTTCTTGATGGTGGTCCATGGTTTGGTGTTTTACTCGTCGGTAAAATTTCCGGACTTCATTCTGACTCCTGTACATCTCGATTTGCTCACGCTCACGTTTTTTTGTTCTTTCTTCTTTTTTCTGAAAATACGTTTCTCCTCTCCCCTTTTCACCCGATAGTTCTCCATCGCACTGCGTGTTGCTACTGTCCGCAGGGTTGCCCTGTACGTTGCGTTTTTCACGTCAGTAGCATTACGACACTCCTGATCGTACCACGGATTTCTTGATGGTGGTCGTTGGTACCCAAGTGTTGCTTTTGCTGCAGTTTGTAGGGAGTGGGCAATTCTCTGTCATTGTGCTTCTATATTATTATCGGGACAAAGGGTGCTTTCGTCAAGCAGGTGGGTAAGTTGCAGCTTTTCGACGTCAAATTTCCGTGTTACATTAGATCGCACCTTTGCATTAAGACGGTTGCGCACCTTGGCTGCCACAAGGTAATGGTCCAAATCGATATTCGCTCCTCGTATCGATCGAACGTCTAAAACACTGGATGAATGCCTTCCGTCTATCACAACATGATCGATTTAATTTCTCGTTGTTCGATCGGGAGAAATCCAAGTTGCCTTGTGTATATCGAGATGCTTGAATCTGGTGCTGCTAACTACCAAGTTTTTTTGCTGTCGCGAAATCAATCAACCTCATGCCGTTGTCTGATGTTTCTTCGTGGAGGCTGAATTTTCCGACAGTGGGGCCAAAGATATTTTCCCTTCCGATTTTTGCATTAAAATCTCCTAGCAGAATTTTAATGTCATGGCCAGGGCAACGATCATATGCTGTTTCTAGGCTCTCGTAAAATATGTCTGTGGTCTGTTCATCTTTATCTTCGGTCGAAGTTTGGGCGCAAATGAGACTGATGTAGAAGAACTTCGCTTTTATACGGATTATAGCAATTCGCTCATCTACTGGAGTGAATCTAGAGAAGCCGTTGTTAAGTCCTCGAATAAATATTTGTAAAAAAAATCCAGGCCTTGGTAAAGGTTTCGAAAAAAATATTTGTAAAAAAATCCACGCCTTGGTAAAGGTCTCGAAAAAAATATTTGTAAAAAAAAAATCCACGCCTTGGTAAAGGTCTCGAAAAAAAATATTTGTAAAAAAATCCACGCCTTGGTAAAGGTCTCAAAAAAATATTTTTAAAAAATTCACGCCTTGGTAAAGGTCTCGAAACATTTTTTTTAAGAAAATAAAAAAAAATATTTTTAAAAAATCTAAAAAAATATTTGTGTTTTTAAAATATCCAAATAATTTGAAAACAGAAAAATGAAAAACAAAAAATTCACATAAATTATTATTTTTTTTATAATTTGTTTTTTATTATTATAATTAATTAATTATTTATTTATTTTCTTTCATTTTAATTTGTTATTAGGCACATCTCTTGTTTTTTGAATTATTTTAATTAATAAAAAAATATTTATATATAGATTACTTATTTTGTAGTTGATCTTACAAAAACAAAAAAGAAAAAATAAAAAGAATTTAGTTGTTGTTGTTGTTTTTTTTTCATTATCTTAAAGTATACTAGAAAAAAATATATATATAGTATAAAAAAATACTTATAAAAAAAAAATAGTTTATAAAATTTTTTTATGCTTAATTCTTCGTAATTTTTTATATATCTATATATAAAAAAATATATTGTTTTTGTTGATATTCTCCTCTACTTTTGCAAAAAGTAGATGCTATTGTTGTTGCTGTTGTTCTTGTGATACCCCCAGTGGGGTATTGCACAACAACAACAAATATTTTCCTAATTTTGTTGATGTTAATGCTGATGCAGATGATGCGGATAATGCAATGAAATGTTGTTGTTGTTGACGTCGTATTGCAAGGCTTTCGTCAATGTTCTCCACGCAGAAGTTCCATAAGTAAGTTGAAATCATTGCCATCACGAGATTTTATTGAGAGCATTTCTTTGCCAAGCTGTAAAAGAGAAAAAAAATCAATTTCAATTATTGATTTCAATTTGGTATTTGAAATATGTTAACTCACCTGACAAGTTCTCTGTAGATCGGGTATGCGCAGCAGCAATTCACCAAATTTCGATGGCGTCTCCGGATAGTTAGCCAATGTATAGGCCTGTAAACTTTGCAATGCCTTTTCTTGGCATTCTCGTACTTTGACGGGTTCTTGGAGTTCCGAAGTGTCTGAAAAATAAACAAAAAAATAAGAATTTTGGATTTTCAAAAAAAGTGTGCAATAAAAAAAACCGAAAAATTGTGGTTTTCAAAAATATTTCAAAAACATTTAATGCGGGTATTTCTCAAAAATATATATTGAATGTCACCTTCACCACACTGTGATCCGGGGATTATGTCTTTGTGCATATGTTTGTAACAGGCAAAGGAAACGAGGTAGACACATAGTTCCTTTTGAGAATATACATAGAATAACTTTCTGAGTCGATTTACGCATGTCCGTCCCTCTGTCCGTCCATGTATTTTGGTGAACAAAGAACAGGTCGCATTTATGATCCGATTTGGATGAAATTTAGTACAAGTCACATATTTGGCCCAAGGACGAACCCTATTGAAATTGGTGAATCGTCCGATTTAAGGTACATAAATGGTACATCAAAGTCCCTATATATATTTTTTTATATTTGCACGAAATTTGGTATAGCGCACTGAGTTGAGTCTATAATTTCATATATTAAGTTTCGTGAAAATCGGTTCAGATTTAGATATAGCTCCCATATATATTTTCGTCCGACATAGGTACCAAAATCCCTATATATCTCTCGATTTGCACGAAATGTGGCATAGAGTACTGAATTAAGTCTAGAATGATGTGTGTTAAGTTTCGTGAAAATCGGTTCAGATATAGATATAGCTCCCATATATATTTTCGTCCGATTTTATGTAAATGGTACAACAAAGTACCTATATATCTTTCGATTTGCACGAAATTTGGTATTGCGCACTGAATTGAGTCTATAATTTCATATATTAAGTTTCGTGAAAATCGGTTCAGATTTAGATATAGCTCCCATATATATTTTCGTCCGATTTTATGTTAATGGTGCACCAAAGTCCCTTTATATCCTTTGATTTGCACGAAATTTGGCATAGCGTACTTAATTGAGTCTAGAATGATGAGTGCTAAGTTTCGTGAAAATCGGTTCAAATTTAGAAATAGCTCTCATATATATTTTCGTCCGATTTTATGTTAATGGTGCACCAAAGTCCCTATATATATTTTGATTTGCACGAAATTTGGCATAAAGTACTGAATTTAGTCTATAATTTCATATATTAAGTTTCGTGAAAATCGGTTCAGATTTAGAAATAGCTGTCATACATATTTTCGTCCGATTTTAGGTAAATAGTGCACCAAAGTCCCTTTATATCCTTTGATTTCCACGAAATTTGGCATAGCGTCCTTAATTGAGTCTAGAATGATGAGTGCTAAGTTTCGTGAAAATCGGTTCAGATTTAGATATAGCTCCCATATATATTTTCTTCCGATATAGGTACCAAAGTCCCTATATATCTCTCGATTTGCATGAAATGTGGCATAGATTACTGAATTAAGCCTAGAATGATGTGTGTTAAGTTTCGTAAAAATCGGTTCAGATTTAGATATAGCTCCCATATATATTTTCGTCCGATTTTATGTAAATGATACATCAAAGTACCTATATATCTGTCGATTTGCATGAAATTTGGTATAGCGCACTGAATTAAGCCTAGAATGATGTGTGTTAAGTTTCGTGAAAATCGATTTAGGTATAGATATAGCTCCCATATATATTTTCGTCCGATTTTAGGTAAATAGTGCACCAAAGTCCCTTTATATCCTTTGATTTGCACGAAATTTGGTATAGCGCACTGAATTAAGTCTAGAATGATGAGTGCTAAGTTTCGTGAAAATCGGTTCAGATTTAGATATAGCTCCCATATATATTTTTGTCCGATTTTATGTTAATGGTGCACCAAAGTCCCTATATATATTTTGATTTGTACGAAATTTGGCATAACGTACTGAATTGAGTCTAGAATGATGTGTGATAAGTCCCGAAAAAATCGGTTCAGATTTTGATATAGTTCCTACATATATATATATATATATATATATTTGAGTCCGATTTAATGTAAATGGTGTACCACCAAAGCCCCTATATATTTTTCGATTTTCATGAAATTTGGCATGATGTACTAAATTAAATCTAGAATGATGAATGAGGATGATCCTGAAAATCGGTTCAGATTTTGAACCGACAAAAGGAAATGAGATAGACCCATGGTTCCTTTTGAGAATATGCATAGAATCACTTTCTGAGTCGATTTAGTCGAATTTGAGTCGACATTTTGTAAAACGCATTGAAGTTAGAACAGATTACCGTGTGCCAAATTTTATTAAAATCGGTTCAGATTTAGATATAGCTACCACATATATGTTCGTCCGATTTTTTGCAATTGGTACATCAAAGAGTCAAATTTAGGCCGATTGGCATGAAATTTTGCACAACGTACTGAAGTTAGGATAGACTAACGTGTGCCAACTTTTATTGAAATCGGTTCAGATTTAAATATAGCTCCCATATATATGTTTGTCCGATTTTTCGCAAATGGTACATCAAAGAGTCAAATTTAGGCCAATTGGCACGAAATTTTGCACAACGTACTGAAGTTAGGATAGACTAATGTGTGCCAAGTTTTATTGATATCGGTTCAGTTTCAGATATAGCTCCCATATATATGTTCGTCCGATTTTTATCAAATAGTGCACAAAATAGTCAAATTTAGGCCGATTGGCACGAAATTTTGCACAATGTACTGAAGTTAGGATAAACTAATGTGAGCCAAGTTTTATTGAAATCGGTTCAGTTTTAGATATAGCTCCCATATATATATTCGTCCGATTTTTCGCAAATGGTGCCCCAAAGAATTGAAGTGTGTTCGATTGACACAACATTACGCACAACGTATCGAAATGGGTCTGGGTTAAGCGTTATATGGAGGCTATCCGAAAAAGTGGACCGATATTAATAATTTTTAGTGGAGACATTTGGTACGTGGACCGATAATGGTCATCTTCGGACCTGCAGACAAGAGACAGTTTTATTCAAAATTTTGGCGATTTATCTCAATTATATATAAAAAGAAATACAAGAAATACAATTTGAAGTTGCAAAGATAGTTAAGTGGCCAACCTCGTTGGAACATTTTTAGGCTATCATGAAGTGTTTGGTGTATTTATAGACCTGCAGCTGATAGTTTTCTTGGATCACAAAAACCAAAATTATTACTTTTTATTGGATGCCCTGTCGAGAGTTGTTAATATTTTATTAAACCTAATTAGTATGGCCTTCAATATCCTTTTTAAGTGTTTCCGGCATCCGAATGGGAATGTTTAAAAGAAAAGATGTTATTATTGAGGTCCTCAGGGAAAGCACAAAATTGGGCATTGGACGAACCAAAGGAAGACAATTTGATCTATGTGAGGGGATTCAATTGATCAACATGTTCGGGGTCTGTTTTAGGCAACCAAATGAGAAGTTTTAAAAGAAACTTCCAATTGAGTCATTGTGGGTGAGTTTAGAGGTATATTTTAAAACATTTATCTGATAGTCTATTGAGGACAATAAAAGCCCATATGGTTACTCTAAATGGATTTTAAGTGACAGATACAGACAGCGTGTTGAGAAACTGGAAGGAGCATTTTGAAAAGCTTCTGTTATCAAATAGTGGCGGTGAAGAAGATACACCAGAACTAATAAGAGACGATGGTATAGAGTGTATCCCACCTAGCCAAGATCAGGTCAGAATAGCAATTAATCGGCTCAAGAACAATAAAACAGCAGGAGCCGATGGGTTACCAGCCGAACTATTCAAGACTGGTGGTCAGATGCTTGCATGCACCAGTTGATTAGTACAATTTGGCTAGAGAAATCTATGCCCAATGATTGGAACCAGAGCATCCTGAGTCCCGTGCACAAAAAAAGAGACAAGACGATATGTGTCAACTATAGAGGAATAAATCTCCTTCCCATCGCATATAAAATGCTATGTGAACGATTGAATGACATTATTGGACCATACCAATGCGACTTCAGACCTGACAAATCCGCCATTGACCAGATTTTCACTCTGCGCCAAATCCTGGAAAAAAAAACGAAAAACACATCGACACATACCGTGTCCCGTGCACAAAAAAAGAAACAAGACGATATGTGCCAACTATAGAGGAATTAGCCTTCTTCCCATCGCATATAATGTGCTATCCAGTGTGCTGTGTGAACGATTGAAGCCAATGGTCAATGACAATATTGGACCAATGCGACTTCAGACCTGGCACATGCACCATTGACCAAATTTTCACTCGGCTCCAAAAACCCACGAAAAACATCGACACATTCCACGGCGGCTTCAGACCTGACAAATCCACCATGGACCAGATTTTCACTCAGCTCCAAATCCTGGAAAACATCCACAAAAAAAACTTCCACACATTCCACCTATTTGTCGACTATAAAGCCGCATTCGACAGCCCTATCCATTCAGAGGTGTTTATAGCCACGTTCTACGTTCGGCATTCCTGCAAAATTAAATCGGCTATGCAGGATAACTTTAATTGGCAAAAGATCGCCAGTTAAAGTCGGAAAGGACCTATCGGAGCCCTTCAATACCGAACGAGGATTCAAACAAGTTGACAGTTTGTCGTGTGATCTTTTTAACATCCTGCTGGAAAAGGTCATAAGAGACGCAAAGGTGAACAGAAATTGCACTCTGTACACCAAACAACACCAGTTACTCGCCTGCTCCGATGACATCGACATAATGGGTCGAACACTGAGAGCGGTAACAGCCACATTTGAACAAATTGTGGGTCTGGCAGTAAACGCCGTGAAGACCAAGCTAATGGTATCAACGCGCAAGACGTCCAGTAAACTTGGACCAACTGTGGAACTTGAGAACTACAGCTTCGAGGTAGTTAACGATTTCATATACCTTGGTAGCGCAATAATACAAAGAATGACATAATTTTTGAAATTAGGAGAAGGATTGTGATGGCCAACAGATGCTACTATGGTCTAAATTAGCATTTTAGAAACAAGGCCACCTCTCGCCAGACCAAATTCACACTTTACAAGATGCTGATACTACCCGTGCTGTTATATGGATCTGAAGCATGGGTACTTGCGCAAGCAGATGAGGCAGCTCTTGGGGTGTTTGAAAGATCTACGGGCCAATCTGCTTCGACGGTGAATATCGGCGTCGAATGAACCACGAGCTTTACAATTTATACGCGGACATCGACATGGTCAGTCGTATTAAGCTTCAGCGACTACGGTGTCTAGGCCATGTTGTGCGAATGAATGAGAATGTCCCAGCTCAAAAGGCATATAAAAGCGAGCCTACTGATGGTTCCCGTTAAAGGGGAAGGCCACGAATTAGATGGAAACACCAAGTAGAAAACAACATCTTGGAACGTGGTATATCAAATTGGAGGAGATGCGCACAAGACTGACGCGCTTGGAAATCTTTTTTAAGTTCGGCTTATGGAACAATCGTTCTGTAACAAGCCAGCTAAGTAAGTAAGTGAAGAAGACAGCATTTAGTAACAATAAGAAGGTGGTATTGGTGTCCCAAAATGAGGCTCTTTAAACGTCTAGATTTTGGTATATGAGGATGTACCAAATGAGAATATTTAAAAGACATCCCGATAGGAAATTTTATAGAAGTTCTTAGACAGCCACCAGAAAGGTATTTAGCGGATCATACTCGTAGTCTGTGAGTGTGTCACTTGGTGAACTTAGTTTTGGTATTTTTGTCCATCAGGAAAACGACATAAGGTGAATGGATTAGTCTAAATTTTGACGAATTGGAAGACCTCGGGTAGGTATCGCTCTGTTTGCGTGACAGTGATAGGGGGCATGTCGGTCGGTAGGGGATAATTAACCATTCACGCCTTGGTTAAGGCCCCAAAAATTAATTTGAAAGCCAACGACTTGGTTAAGACATTCAAAAATTAATTTTTAAAAAATCCTGACTTGGTTAAGGCCCCCAAAAAAATATTTTTACAAATTCCAGGTATCCTGCAGACGCCTCTTTGTTTCAAAATCTTACCCGATTGCAGTAGAACAATCACTTTCATTGCCACATATTCATAGCGATCGACTCGCAAACGTCTTAAATGGTCTGTCAGATTCAGCATTCGTTCAATGCAGGGCTGTGAAAAATCGAAAAAAGATATATTTCAAAATTTCCTTCGTTAATAAAAATTGATTGGGACTTACCTGAAAACCAGTTAATTTCGCATCGGCCAGATTAATCTTTTTACCCATGGACATTTTAATTTCTCCCGGTACATCGATGGAACGATAGCAGCAAGAGAATAGTAAAAGTTCACACCATGAATTGATCAGGAGGCAAATTTGATCGTCAATCTGAGGGGGAGGAAAAGAGATTTTGATAATTTATTTTGAAAATAGGGGGATGTGACAGGCCTACCGAAATATTTTTGAAAAGCGGCAGACTTTTACACCACTTGACAATCTTGTAAAGCCGATGATCGGCCACCTTACACAGATGGGCAATCAAATCGGGATTGGTGCTCGATGATAGACCTGCACTGGCCAGCAGTGGATTGGTCATTTGACTGGCAGCTGCTGTGGAGTCGGTGGTGGACGATGATGAGGAGGAGCTGGTACTGGATGACGTTGCCAAGGGTTGATTGAGCCGTGCCAATTCGGCATCGGTATATTGCCAAAGATGTTCAACATCCATTATCTCTTGGAGAAGTTGGGGAATACTGTTGTTGGAGGTGGAGGAAGAAGATGCGGAAGTGGTGGAACAGTTTGTCGAATGATTACGGGGTGAGTTGTGTAGCCCCCCACCATTCAGGGGAGAGGGTGAGTGGGCGGAATTTGCAGCCTTAATGTAGCCAACATCGGGTAGTTCGGTTTTAATGGTGGCCGGCCCCCCAGGCATGAAACCATTATTTTGTGGATGTGAATTATTGGCCCCCGCCGTTCCCGCTCCCGCTCCCGGCTGCTGCTGATGATGTGGAGAATGCAGAGCTGGATTTAATCGTTGTTGTAATTGATGTTGTAGCTGCGTTTGTTGTTGTGGGCTCAGGAGATTTTGAACCGACGACGTCGAAGACGACTGATGTTGCTGCGAATGATGCTGTTGCTGTTCTGGACTCAGCAAGGGGCTCATAATCGAATTCGGTAGGGTATATGAGCACTGATAAGTAGAACGCCCTCCCCTGGTGCGATCCTCTCTAATGGCCTCCAATTTCATACCCTTTTGCAGACATTTATCAAAACGACAAGCGGGACATTTTTTCCTCGTCGTAATGCTGACGGCACAGGGCCCACCCCGCACACAAACATAGTTCTTGCGATTTTGGACGGTACGTTTGAAAAATCCCTTGCAGGATTCACACGAGAAGATGCCATAATGGAAGCCGGAGATTTTATCACCGCATATGGGGCAGGGTGAGTTGATAAGCTGTTGACGGGAGATACCCGCCGCAGGGGAGGCTGGCAGCCCGGTGGCAGGGTCGGTGGTCAAGCCAAAGGGGGTGGACGAAGCGGATGAGGACGTGGCGGCGGCATCCATGGACAAATTTTGCACTTCATTGGACATGCTATCCATTTTCAGGGAGGATGAGGAACCTCCGGCCGAACCTGCCGCCAGGGGCCGATACAGCAAAGTGGAATGATGTAAGGAGTTAGCTGCGGAACCATTGAAACTATGTGTCCCACCGCCATAGACCACATGAGGGCCGCCCGCAGAACCCGTCGCCTGATGCCTACCCTGTATCGGCGAATGGGTGGGGCTAAATTCCGATGAATAGGAATAGCAAGAGCTGTGGGAGGCATCACTGTTATTGCGTGACAGTGACGGCGTGTAGGGGGCATGGCGGGACGTCAACGGTGATTGGGAGGGTGAGCTGTGCGTATAAACGGAATGTATGGCAGAATCGGGACTGGGGTTGGCAGGCAGATGGGGCAAAGCTGTGGTGGACTTTTGACGGACCAGCAGGGGAGAATTTACCAGGGAGGTGGTGGTATTCGCGGCCCCATGATCGGGTGGTTCATATTTCAAATTGATCGGATCACTTTGGGTGGGGGCCAATTTCAGTTTGGCATGGCCATAGATGGAGCTGGCCGTCGGGTTGCTACCACCACTGCTGTGATGTTGGAAATCGGGTAATTCGGGTTTGATGTGAGGAGGCTCCTGCAGCAGCATCATAGAGGGTGTGGTGGTAGTGGCCTCACTTTTTATGACCGCCACTGCATTTGAGGGCTCTTGGCAACCTCCTCCGCCACTTCCTCCTTCACCACCACCGCCACCATTACTCATGGTGGTATCCGTGTCCATTAGTTCCGCCTCTCGGGTATCTTCATCATTATCCGATAATTCACCCTCCCAGGACATGGGCCGGGGGCCATGATGATTCTGATGATTGCTGGAGGAAGTCATCACCGCCGTGCTGGAGCTAACCCTGCGGGTCACCTTTAAATTCTCAATATTTGTTAATTCCGTCTCGGAATCGGATTCTTCCGACTTTGTCACTGGAATGCGTACAGCATGACCGGAGGTAATGACACCAGGAGGGCCACCACCAATAATTGCACCTGTTGTGGTTGTTGTTGTCGTTCTAGAGCCATTATAAAAATGACCCACCGAGACGATATTGCCATTCGCTAGGGATGTAGATCCGCCGCCGCCTTCGTCCACTTCGCATTTGATATTTGTTACGGAGATGTTATTGCGGGTGGTGGTGGTCGTGGTGGTAATGACACCACCAGAGGAACCCACCGCAACTCCAGAAGGCCCGCCAGGACCACCTCCCGGACCACCTCCACCATTATTTGTGGACCCTGTGGTACACATATTAACCGGCAATTGAAAGGAGGCTGATGATGACGAACCCGATGTTGTGACCACAGCTGGTCCCGCCAGATTTTCCGTTTTTATTGTTGACATATTTTTGTTGTTGTTGTAAAAAATTTTAAGTCTTTTTTTCTGCTAAATTTTTTTAGTCTTTTTTTGTAGATTTACGAAGGGCGTTCAACGCCCTCCTTTTCTTTTTTTAAAATAATTGGCCTTTTGTTGTTGTAGATTTAAGTCTTGGGGTTGTTGTTGTTTTTTCCTTAAATTGATTTGATTGTTTTGTGCATTTTTGTTGTTGTTGTTGTTTTTCTTTATGTTAAAAATTTTCTATAAAAATTTGATAAATGTCGTTGATCATGTAGTAGCATGGTGTTGTACTAAAAATGCCTGGAAAGAGAAGAAAGAAGGAAAAGGAATTAATAAAACAATAAAAAATCGGGAAAAAATCCTCATTTTTTGGAGGAAATTCGAGGAGTACTAAAATTTAGTACTGCTTGAAAATACATAATATGCACCTTAAATTAATCAGCATCGAAGGAGAAATCATTTGAGCTAAATTTTAATTGAAAATCAAGGAGTACTAAAATTTAGTACTGCTTGAAAATACATAATATGCACCTTAAATTAATCAGCATTAAAGGAGAAATCATTTGCACTAAAAATCAGTCTGTACTAAATTTTAGTACAAAATCAATTTTTAAGCTTTTTGGAAAATTTAAAATGCCAAAATATACAGAAAAATCTGAAATTTAATAGGAAAATATAAAATTCGGAAAATTTTTAAAAATTGTATTTTAAAATAATTAAAAACTAATAAAAATACGGGATTTTCCTTATAACAAAAATATTTTATTTTTAGTACTAAAAAATGTCAACACAAAAGTATTACTTTAATGGATGGCATACATTATAGAAGAAAAATGGTCGAGAAACCCTCATTTTTGCCGAAAATCAAAGAGTACTAAAATGTAGTACTGCTTAAAAATATAAAAAATACATCTTAAATTAATCACCATTGAAGGAGAAATCATTTGAGCCAAAAATCGGCGAGTACTAAATTTTAGTACAAAATCAATTTTTAAGATTTTTGGAAAATTTAAAATGCCAAAATATACAGAAATTTTTGAAGTTTAATAGAAAAATATGAAATTCACAAAATTTTTCAAATTTTATATGGAAATTAATAAAAAACTGATAAAAATAAGAGATTTTTCTTATAAGAAAAATATTTACATTTTAGTATTAAAAAATTGCAACACAAAAGTATTATTTTAATGGTTGGCATACTTTCTAGTAGAAAAATCCTCGAGAAACCCTCATTTTTGCCAAAAATCAACGAGTACTAAAATTTAGTACTGCTTAAAAATATGAAAAATATATCTTAAATTAATCACCATTGAAGGAGAAATCATTTGGGCTAAAAATCGACGTGTACTAAATTTTAGTACAAAATCAATTTTTAAGATTTTCGAAAAATTTTAAATGCTAAAATATGCAGAAAATTTTGAAATTTAATAGAAAAATATAAAATTTGGAAAATTTTTAAAAATTGTATTTAAAAATCATTAAAAACTAATAAAATAAAGAATTTTTCTTATAAAAAAAAATATATTAAATTTTTTGTACTAAGAAATTGTCATCATAAAATTATGATTTTAGTGGTTGGCATACTTTCTAGTAGAAAAATCATCGGGAAACCCTCATTTTTGCCAAAAAATCAACGAGTACTAAAATTTAGTACTGCATACAAATGAATAAAAGGCATCTTTAATAAATTAGCATCAAAAAAGAAATCATTTGGTGTAAAAATTTGGCATGTACTAAATTTTAGTACAAAATCAATTTTTAAAATATTTCCAAAAATTAACTTTAAAATATCCACGCCTTGGCTGAGGACTCCAAAAATTAATTTTAAAAAATTTACACGCCTTGGCTGAGTACTCCAACAATTTATTTCAAAAAATTTACCCGCCTTGGCTTAGTACTCCAACAATTTATTTCAAAAAATTTACCCGCCTTGACTGAGGACTCCAAAAATTAGCTTTAAAATATCCACATCTTGGCTGAGGACTCTAAAAATTAACTTTAAAATATCCACGCCTTGCTTGAAGACTCCAAAAATTAACTTTAAAAAATCCACGCCTTAGTTATGTCCTTGAAAAACTGTTTTTTAAAAAATCCACGCCTTAGTTATGTCCTTGAAAAACTGTTTTTTTAAAAAATCCACGCCTTTACTAAAACCTCCAAAAATAGTTTTAAAAAATCCCCCTGTGGATTATTAAAATCTCTCTGGGGATTATAAAGTCCCCTCAGGGATTATAAAATTCCCTCTGGGGATTATCGAAATCCCTCCGGGGATTATAAAATTCTGTCTGGGATTATCCCAAATGATGATCAATAAAATCCCACTGGGGATTATTAAAATCCCTCTGGGATTATGAAATTCTCTAAGGGGATTATTAAAATTCCTGCGGGAATTATGGAATTTCATCTGAGGATTATGAAATTCCGTCTGGGGATTATAAAATTCCCTCTGGGGATTATGAAATTCCGTCTGGGATTATAAAATTCCCTCCGGGGATTATAAAATTCCCTCTGGGGATTATAAAATTTCCTCAGGGGATTATTAAAATCCCTCTATTGGGATTATAAAAATTCCTGTGGGAATTATGGAATTTCATCTGGGGATTATGAAAATCCCTCTGGGGATTATTAAAATCCCTCTGGGGATTATTAAAATCCTTCTGGGGATTATAAAATTCCGTCTGGGGATTATAAAATTCCCTCTGGGGATTATAAAATTGCCTCTGGGGATTATTAAAATCCCGCTGGGGATTATAAAAATCCCTCTGGGGATTATTAAAATCCCTCTGGTGATTATTAAAATCCCTCTTGGGACTATTAAAATTTCTTTAGTGATCATAAAAACCTCTCTAGGATTATAAAAATCCCTCTGGGAATTATAAAAATCCCCCTGGGGATTATAAAATTTCCTCTGGGGATTATTAAAATCCATCTGGGAATTATAAAAATTTCTCTGGGGATTATTAAAATCCCTCTGGGTTTATGAAAATCCCTCTGAGATTATTAAAATCCCAATGAGGATTATAAAATTCCCCCGGACAAATAAAAAATTTCCCCTGGGGAATTTTTAAAATCCCTTTATATTTTAATTTCCCCAAAAAAATCTCTCTGCTTAAACCACACACACATAATTCAAGGTCATTTACAAAAACAAACATGGCCTTAACGAACAACAACAATAGACTTAATTAAAAATTCTTAAGCGTGCTACTACTAGAAGAAGAAGAAGAGGAACACCATCATGACTAGTTGTCAATAAAATGTTGAATAAGTCAGAATTTCTGAAAAACAAAAAAAAAAGGTGTCATTGACCCCCTCTCCTGGCTGTGGCTGTTCGACACAACAAAGAATCGGCTTGTAAGAGGGAAACTAGCATAATAATGGAAATAACAATAACAACAACACAAAGCAACAATGCCGGCAAAAAACACACACACACACACCGCCACCACCAACAACAACTACGAAAATAATTAACATTTTTAGGTACATTAACCTTAACCGAATTCAACAGTTTCGATGTCGAGCTTTTTTTTCATTTTTTTTTTTTTTTTTTTGTTGGCCAATGTCGTACCAAAGAACCTAACACAAATTTCAAAAAATCATGAAGAAGAAGAAAAATGTATGACAATTTATTCTGTGTGTTTTTGTGTGAAAAACGTCAATGGTAGAAATCGTGAAAATTAAACAGAAAAAAAACCGGAGGTGCTAACAAGAATCACACTGAGCTGGGCAGCATCGAGACCAATAATGGTCTCGCACCATTCAAAGAGACCAATAAGAGGGTAGATAAAAAGGCTAATGGAAATTTTTAAATTTAAATTTCCATCATTCCTTTAAAACAACACCCTTTATAGTTTTTTATATATTGAATCAACAGCACGTTTCTGATGACACATTCCCGGTTAGCATATTCTCTCTCACAGCTTTGAGATAATTAATGCTAATTGCTAGGGCAAATTTTGATTATGACAGAATTTAATTTTTCAAAAATTTTTTTAACTAAAAAATTCGAAAAAATTAGAAAAAAAATATGTTTTCCAATACACCCCAATATACTCCCACCATCGGTTTTTCTTCATTTGAAGAAAACAAATTTTAATTGACAAACAAAATTGTCACAGTGAAATCTGTCACTTTGACATGAGTAATGGCCATGTTAATGTATTTTTTTTCATTTTTTTGTTGTTGTATTTAATGTCGTGGTCATGTCTTCTAAAAATTTTGGATAGGTAGTTTCAACATCATTAACATTTCAAAATTATGGACGGATGAATGCTGCTAATTGAATTTACTTTGATGTGAAATGAAGAAGAAGATGAGAATACTAGACAAATATTGAATTGTCAAAATTTAGTTAAAATAAATAAAAAAAACAATTTTCGGAAGCAGTTGACTCAAAAAAAAAAATATATATAGTAAAATTTACCAAGGCGTGGATTTTTATACCCTTCACCACACTGTCCATGTTAAATTGTAAACAAAGTGCAGGTCGCATTTATGATCCGAATTGGATGAAATTTGGCATAGGTCACTTATTTGGCCCAAGGACGAACCCTATTGAAATTGGGGACAATCGGTTCAGATTTAGACATAGCTCCCATATATATTTTCGTCCGATTTAAGGTAAATGATGTACCAAAGTTCCTATATATCTTACGATTTGCACGAAATTTGGCATAGCGTAATGAATAAGGTATAGAATGATGTGTGTTAAGTTTCGTGAATATCGGTTCAGATTTAGATATAGCTCCTATATATATTTTCATCCAATTTAAGGTAATTGGTGCACCAAAGTCCTTATATATTTCGATTTGCACGAAATTTGGCATATCGTAATGAATTGGGTCTAGAATGATGTGTGTTAAGTTTCGTGAAAATCGGTTCAGATTTAGATATAGCTCCTTTATATTTTTCCTTCCGATTTTATGTAAATAGTGTTCCATAGTCCCTATATATCTTTCCATTTGCCCGAAATTTGGCATAGCGTAATGAATTAGGTCTAGAATGATGTGTGTTAAGTTTCCTAAAAATCGGTTCAGATTTAGATATAGCTCCCATATATATATATTCATCCGATTTAAGGTAAATGGTGTGCCAAAGTCCCTATATATCTTTCGATTTGCACGAAATTTGACATAGCGTACTAAATGAAGTCTAGAATGATGTGTGCAAAGTTTCGAGAAAATCGATTCAGATTTAGATATAGCTCCCATATATATTTTCATCTGATTTTAGGTAAATGGTGCCCCAAAGTCCCTGAAAATCGTTAGATCTGCACGAATTTTGGTATAGCTTACTGAATTAAGTCTGGAATGGTGTGTGCAAAGTTTCGTGAAAATCGGTTCAGATTTAGATATAGCTCTCATATATAGTTTCGCCCGATTTTAGGTAAATGGTGTACCAAAGTCCCTGCAAATCATTTGATTTACACGAATTTTGGTATAGCGTACTGAATTAAGTCTAGAAAGATGTGTGCTAATTTTCATGAAAATCGGTGCAGATTTAGATATTGCTTCGATATATAGTTTCGCCCGATTTTATGTAAATGGTGCACCAAATTGCCTGAAATACATTCGATTTGCACGAATTTTGGCATAGGGTACTGAATTGAGTGTAGAATGTTAGGTGCTAAGTTTCGAGAAAATCGATTCAGATATTGATATAGCTCCCATATATATTTTCGTCCGATTTTAGGTAAATGGTGCCCCAAAATCCTTGAAAATCTTTAGATCTGCACGAATTTTTGGTATAGCTTACTGAATTAAGTCTGGAATGATATGTGCAAAGTTTCGTGTAAATCAGTTCAGATTTAGATAAAGCTCCCATATATAGTTTCTCCCGATTTTAGGTAAATGGTGTACCAAAGTCCCTGCAAATCATTTGATTTTTGGCATAGTGTACTGAATTATGTCTAGAATGATGTGTGCTAAGTTTCATGAAAATCGGTGCAGATTTAGATATAGTTTCGATATATAGTTTCGCCCGATTTAATGTAAATGGTGCACCAAAGTCCCTGAAATTCATTCGATTTGCACGAATCGTGTGTGAAGTTTCCTTTAAATGGATTTACAAAATTTAGCATAGGTTGCAGAATGACATGTGTAGGGATTGATGTTAGTAGGTTTAGATATAGGTAGAGATCACATATTTAAGTTCCTTCAATTTCATTTCAATTTTCCTTGGAAAAGGCGACGTCACGTTTTTTTTTTTAATTTAATTTAATTTTTTAAATTACTTTTTTTGTTTTCACTCATTTAAATTATTTTAATTATTTAAATTTGTATTTTAATTTTTAATATTATTATAATTTTTTCCACTTTATTATTACCACTCCAATGACAATTTATTAATTTTTTGATTTTTTTTTTAAATATTTCTTCATTAACTTCAATGGTCCAAAACCACATTCACCGAAAGTTATCTATTTATTTTAATTTATTTAGTTTTAATTTTTATTGGTTTTTAATTTGTAACATTTATTTATTTCTTTTTGCCTAACTTTTATTATTTTATGTATTTTTTCTTATTTTTATTTTTCCTTATTTTTTTATTTGATTTTAATTTAATTATTTTTATTTTTTTAATTTTTTATTTTTTTAATTTTTTATTTTTTTAATTTTTAATTTTTTTCATCTTTTATTTTTCTTTCCTATTTATTTATTTGTATTTGATTATTTTAATTTTTCTTTCATTTTTATTTCTTTTCTTATTTATTTATATGTTCGACATTTTTATTTATTTATTTTTTCCCCTTATTTATTGTTTAATTTTTCATTTTTTTTATTTGCCAAATTAATTATCACATTCACCCAAATTTATTAAAACAACACAAAAAAATCCAAATCTTCAAATATATTTATTTTTTTTTTTTTTTGCAATACCCCGGAATACCAAAATTATTGATGATAAGACCCTGCGTTGTACACAAATTGAGCGGAGCGACTAACCTACTACGTCATACGCCACCATACGCAGAGACAGATAGATAGCAAACACGACAAGAGCGACAACAACACAAATAATGGAATGTTAAATTATTTCGGGGGGAATTGATTTCACGTCACACATCACTCTCAGCAGTCTATTTTTTCTGTAGACACTTGAAACTTTGTTTAAAACATTAATAACAAAAAATATCTAGTGAAGACAATTGGATATTCTTTCCAGATACCTTGAAACCCTTTTTCACTGTTTAATAAACAAAAAAGTTCGAAAAAACCTGAAGAAAAACAGCTGAAAATGAATTTCCTTTCCCTTCGCCTTTGTAAAGGGCTCATTTAATGCTGCATACAGTGAAAGAGAGAGAGGCATACATATAACGAGAGTTGGGGCAGCCAGTGAAGGGCCTTGAATATCAAGAGGGTGTAATGAAAATGAAATCATTAAGAAGGTTAACAAGAACAGACACACACTCATGAATACTGCAACAACAACAACGACGACACCACGTACTTGAGGACGAACGCCAACGACCTTTAACAAAAGCGAGCAAGCAACACCACCATCGTCGTCGTCGTCATGAACGAGCAACACACACATACACAAAAATATTCACGTGCACAATTTGATATAAAAATAGCACCGAAAACAAGCAGTGTATACACAAGGGAGGGGGACACCCTGATAGAGAGGGAGAGAGAGAGAGACCGAGAGCATTCCTTGCAATTGATGTGATATTGTAAGAAATAAAACAGATGGAAAACCACAGGAGAAACACACAGCAACAACAAAACAACGACAAAAAACAAAGGGGTCAAACGACGATGGGCACTTGTCACACACATGCACACACACACTCATAGGCAAGCATGTCATGCAAACAACCCCAGCCGAAGTCAAAGTACAAAGGCTGCAACGTCATCGAACACACACAAAATACAATGTACATCGTCATAAATATAGAGGGTGTGTGTGTTTATATTTCACAACAATGCCGAGCAACGACACCATTAATCGTCATCGCCTTCGTCATCTTCTTCTACTTCTTCTCCACAAACAATAATCATCTGCAAAGCCATCTGATGAAGAAGAACCTCATCATCCCCCAAAACAAAAATAAAGGCACACGAACGACCATGCACACACACACATACTCTCCCCCAAAAAGAAAACAACAATAACAAAAACACACCACCATTTATTCCCGGCGGCCGCCAACAACCATTTAAAAGTACAGGCAGGCAACAACAAGGCATGCAAACGCAGTTGCGCCAAATAATAAACAGTGCTGCCAGTGACGTCGAAAGCGACGTCAACGACATCATCATCACCGCCGCCACCACCATCACCACACACACACACCAACCAACCAACCCGAAACACACAAAAAAGGACGACCTTCAAGTAATGTTGAATTTGTGTACGCAAACGACCTTGCTAAGGAAGCGAACACAGCAACACCAACAACAACCATAATAATACAACAAATATACTACGTCGTTATTAACAACGGCGATGATACGATGGCCCACACAAACGACGACGAGCAAAACGAATCAAAGCAAGACGAACAGACAAACAAATACAAATACAGGGTAAACACAACGGCAGGACGAACAACAACACAGCACTGAGACACAGTCTTCTTATGGGACGGTTGTTTGGTTAGGGTAGGAGAACAAGTAGAATCTTGCTCTCAGAACATGAATACACAAAGAGATGGAGCCATAAAGGGGACACAATGAAATTCTTATAACTGTTGACAATAAGAAAATTCATTGTGATGGGAGGGAGAGAGAGAGAAATCCAAATGGGGAAAGGGGAGCATGATTGAAAATGAATCAAAGACATTGAGAGAGAGAGAGTGTGTGTGTGTGTGAGACAAATAATCCCAGTTATCCCCAATAATAAAATAGATAAAACTGGGGGAGACAATGGGAATTTCTTTAGTCAACAACAAAGTGAGAAATGAACACAGTGCTCAGGTTAAAGAGCGTAAGATAAATACTAATGCAGGGATGGGAATGGTTAATTAAAGAGTAGAAGAAATAAAACCATTGATTTATTGAGGAGATTTTCAAATGGCTATATCTTGGTCAATAATGGTCACATTTAAATGAAATAAAAAGCATAGTAAAGGTAATAGTTTGTAGTTTTGGAATCTTAAGATAAATACATATTTAAAAAAAAATAAATGGAGAAAAACGTTAATGAACATCTCGATAAAAAATCAAAAAAATCATTTTTTTATAAAAATGTAATTCAAAGAAAAGTTAAAGGTAAAAAATAAATCTTAGAAAAAAAATAGTTTTTCGACACCTTAACCAAGGCATGGATTTTTTTAAATTGATTTTTCGACACCTTAAACAGAGCGTGGATTTTTTAAAATTCATTTTTCGACACCAAGGTGTGGATTTCTTAAAATTCATTTTTCGACACCAAGGCGTGGATTTCTTAAAATTAATTTTTCGACACCTTAAACAGGGCATGGATTTTTTAAAATTCATTTTTCGACACCAAGGTGTGGATTTCTTAAAATTCATTTTTCGACAACAAGGCGTGGATTTCTTAAAATTCATTTTTCGACACCTTAAACAGGGCATGGATTTTTTTAAAATTCATTTTTCGACACCAAGGTGTGGATTTCTTAAAATTCATTTTTTGACACCAAGGTGTGGGGATTTCTTAAAATTCATTTTTCGACAACAAGGCGTGGATTTCTTAAAATTCATTTTTCGACACCTTAACCAAGGAGTGGATTTTTTTAAAAATATTTTTTAATTAATTTCATTCATTTCAAAATCCCACCCCTTGCTTGCCAATGTTCAAAGAGTATCAGTGCAAAAATGAAGAGTTGTACGGGACATCTCTCTCTCTTCACTCAAAATTAGATAACATTTCATTGTCCCGGTCTCCCCAACAACATTTTACTTTGCGCCATTAATTATGGGGCCCTCTCTCGTTCTCTCTCTCTCTCCCTCTTTTCAATGGGACACCAAATACAACATTTTTTTGTTCAAGCAGACTTTAACCAGAATGAAAAAAGGTTTGAGAAGAAGAAGAATTGGAATACAAACGAGAAAAAAAGGTGTTAAAACAAGTCAATGGCGAAGGAGAAAAACAATCAAAAAGAAGATAAGAAAGTAAGGGAAGGGAAATGAAAAGAAATAGTGGTAGTAGTTTGGTGTTGTTGTTCGAGTTCGAGTTCTTGTTGTGACGGGGGGATAGTGGTAGTAGCTCAGGTTCACATTACTTTTTGTTGTTGTTGTGTTGAGTCCCCATCGGACACACACTGTATGAACTGTATGAAAAAAAAGGAGAGGCCAACAACAGAGAAGGTAGTCAGGCAGTTAACAGGTATGAAACCCAAAGAAGAAGAAGAAGAAGGAAGAAAAATAAACAGCAAATAAGTGGTGAAACTAGTTTAAGAATATTTTGTAGTAGTTGTTGTTGGCGATATGTGTTTGATTGGGATTTTCTCCAATTCTGTTTTTTATTCTTCTTCGGTTGTTGCTTGTTGGTTCATGATTAAAAAAGGTGAAAGACATATTGCGTGAGTTTTGTTCACAATGCAGAGAGGAGGGGGGAAGGAGGGCAAGCAAGAACAAAAGCAGCAATTTGAATTGATGGATGGCACAAACAAGGCTAGGCATGACCTAGCCTGAACAGCAACGCAGGTAAATTTAAATTATTTAAATAAAAATTCTAATGAATTTCAAAAATAAATAAAATGTAGCCTCCAAAAATGTATTTTAAAAAATGCACGCCTTGTTTGAGGTGACTAAAAAATGGTTTTAAAAAAATCGATGCCCATTGACATTTTTTATTACGGTGCCATTGTCCTTAGGAAAAAGAATTGTTGCTTTTTTTGCAATTGTTTTTGTTGTGTTTCACTTGGTTTCCATGGTTGGTGGCCTTGCAGGGTAGTTGCTTTCATTTTTTTTTTCATGCAGTTCAATTCTGATTTTGTTCTATTCTTGGCTGTATTATATATATAAACACATACATATGTATGTGTGTGTATTTATATTCTTTTGTTTTCTATAAAAATGTCAATGTCATCTTAGCACTTTTATAAAAAAAAAAACAAGAAACATTGTCATTTCCATTTCATTACCCTTTTGATTGTGGACAGAAAAGCTATTCACACTCTGAAGGCAACAACAATAGCAATAAAAATAAAATAAATTCCGTTTACAACAATGTTGCTAAGTTGCAAAACATATTTTTAAAAAAATCCACGCCTGTTGAAAGTCTCCAAATAAACAATTTTTTATTCTCCAAAAAAATATTTTTAAAAAATCTCCAAATAAAAAAATGTTTATTCTCCAAAAAATATTTTTAAAAATCTTCAAATAAAAAAATTTTATTTTCCAAAAAAATATTTTTAAAAAAATCCACGCCTGTTGAAAGTCTCCAAATAAATTTTTTTTTATTCTCCAAAAAATATTTTTAAAAAATCTCTAAATAAAAAAAATGTTTTTTCTCCAAAAAATATTTTTATAAAATCTCCAAAAAATATTTTTATTTTAAAAATCTCCAAATAAAATTTTTTTTCCAAAAAATATTTTTAAAAAATCCAGGCCTTGAAAGTCTCCAAATAAAAAAAAATTATTCTCCAAAAAAACATTTTTAAAAAATCTCCAAATAATTTTTTTTATTCTACAAAAAATATTTTTAAAAAATCCACGCCTGCTGAAAGTCTCCAAATAAAATTTCTTTTATTCTCCAAAAAATATTTTTAAAAAATCTCCAAATAAAAAATGTTTATTCTCCAAAAAATATTTTTAAATCTCCAACTAAAAAATTTTTGTACTCTCCAAAAAATATTTTAAAAAAATCCACGCCTGTTGAAAGTCTCCAAATAAAAAAAATTATTCGCCAAAAAATATTTTTAAATCTCCAAATAAAAAAATTTTGTACTTTCCAAAAAATATTTTAAAAAAATTCACGCCTGTTGAAAGTCTCCAAATAAAAAACATTATTCTCCAAAAATATTTTTAAAAATCTCCAAATAAAAAACATTATTCTCCAAAAATTTTTTTTTAAAAATCCACGCCTGCTGAAAGTCTCCAAATAATAACATTTGTTATTCTCCAACAACTATTTTAAAAAATCTCCAAATAAAAAAATTTTATTCTCCCAAAAATATTTTAAAAAATCCAAGTCTCCAAATAATAAAATTTGTTATTCTCCAACAACTATTTTTAAAAAAAATCTCCAAATAAAAAATTTTATTCTCAAGAAAATATTTTAAAAAAATCCACGCCTGTTGAAAGCCTCCAAATAAAAAAAAATATTCTCCCAAAAATCCACGCCTGCTGAAAGTCTCCAAATAAAAAAAAATATTCTCCCAAAAATCCACGCCTGCTGAAAGTCTCCAAATAAAAAAAAAATATTCTCCAAAAAGTATTTTTAAAAAATCCCCACCTCTTGGAAGTCTCCAAAAAGTATTTTTAAAAATCCACCCCTGCTGAAAGTCTCCAAAAACTAATTTTAAAAAATCCAAGCTTGCTGAAAGTCTCCAAAAACTAATTTTAAAATATCCACGCCTGCTGAAAGTCTCCAAAAACTAATTTTAAAAAATCCACGCTTGCTGAAAGTCTCCAAACCCTAATTTTAAAAAATCCCCACCTTTTGGAAATCTCCAAAAACTAATTTTAAAAAATCCACGCTCGTTGAAAGTCTCCAAAAACTAAGTTAAAAAAATCCACGCCTGCTGAAAGTCTCCAAAAACTAATTTAAAAAAATCCACGCTCGTTGAAAGTCTCCAAAAACTAAGATAAAAAAATCCACGCTTGCTGAAAGTCTCCAAAAACTAATTTAAAAGAATCCACGCTTGCTGAAAGTCTCCAAAAACTAATTTTAAAATATCCACGCCTGCTGAAAGTCTCCAAAAACTAATTTTAAAAAATCCCCAACTTTTGGAAATCTCCAAAAACTAATTTTAAAAAATCCACGCCTGTTGAAAGTCTCCAAAAACTCTTTTTAAAAAATCCCCACCTGCTGAAAGTCTCCAAAAACTAATTTTAAAAAATCCAAAAAGTCTTTTTAAAAAATCCCCACATCTTGGAAGTCTCCAAAAAGTGTTTTTAAAAAATCCACGCCTGTTGAAAGTCTCCAAAAAGTCTTTTTAAAAAATCCCCACCTCTTGGAAGTCTCCAAAAAGTGTTTTTAAAAAATCCACGCCTGTTGAAAGTCTCCAAAGTCTTTTTAAAAAATCCCCACCTCTTGGAAGTTTCCAAGGAGTATTTTGTAAAATCACCACTTCTTAAAAGTCTCCAAAAAGTATTTTAAAAAAAACCCACCTCTTGGAAGTGTCCAAAAAGTATTTTGAAAGTCTCCAAAAAGTATTTTGGAAAATCGCCACCTCTTGGAAGTCTCCAAAATGTATTTTTAAAAAATTCCCACCTCTTGGAAGTCTCCAAAAAGTATTTTTAAAAAATCCCCACCTCTTTTAAGTCTCCAAAAATTATTTTTTAAAAAACCCCACCTGCTGAAAGTCTCCAAAAAAGTATTTGTCATCCAAACCTGTCATAAAAATTTCAAAACTATTTGATCTCTGACACCCCCATGCATTCTCCTCTTGCAAGTCTCAAAAAACAGTTGTTTTACAAGACATTAAATTGTTGCAGCGAGTTTCGTTTGCTTTGGGGGGCGGACAAATGGTGCTGTGACAACGTTTGGGATCGTGATTGGATTTTTAAATATCTCGGCGAACAGTTTTTATTGTGTCAATATGTAAATTATGCACAAGAATGACAGAAGTCGAAGCGAGGCGACCTGCTGCAAGACCACAACAGGAAATGTACGTTCGAATGTAATTTACAACTTCGTCGAACACACACCTCTTCCTCCTTATCCCGCTGCCATTGCAGAGAAGGTATGAAAACACATTTTTATTCTGTTTTAATGCAGTACACCTTGATTGGTGTCCAATGACACATGCAAATGGCCTAGGTGGCTGGTCTGTCCGTCCACAACTACCCATTCGAACTTTTGAAACAGGTATTAGTCGACGTTTAATTGTGTTTGCTGAGGTGTGCTTAGAACAAGAATTTTGCAAATCGAATCGAAGTGGTGTGGAACACACAGAACCACCACCACCAGGGACACACCACACCTAAATCTAACCCGAACTAATGCTGGTTTGGTGGCCAGAGAACATCGAACACCACACAAAAGTTGACTAAAATAGATTGCAATGTTTGAACCGAGGGGAGGGGGGGAAAGGTTTGGTCGGTTGAACAATAAACTCAAGATACAGAAGAAAAAAGAATGGTATTTGGACTAAATCAAAGGAATGTTGATATGACGGGGAAAGAATTTTAGAAATAATTGTGTGAAAAAAATGCCATAGAATAAAAAAAATAGAGAGGATTCTTGAAAAATATTTTTTGATGGTCTTAGCCATCAAGAGAAATCCCAGGTACGATCGGGTGTCTCGTAATGCTGCTGATATGAAAATAGCAGCATATAGGGTAACCCTGCGGACAGTAGCAACACGCAGTGTGATGTAGAACTATCGGGAGAAAAGGTGAGAGGAGAAACGTATTTTCCGAAAAAAAAAGAAGAAAGAACAAGAAAAACGTGAGCGTGAGCAAATCGAGATGTACAGGAGTCAGAATGAAGTTCGGAAATTTTACCAACGAGTAAAACACCAAAACGAAGGCTTTGGTGCAGGCACATCCTCCTGTAGAGATGAAGAAGGAAATCTGGTGACAGATACAGACAGCGTGCTGGGGATCTGAAAGGAGCATTCTGAAAAACTTCTGGTATCAAAAAGAAGCGGCGAAGAGGATACCCCTGAACCAATAATAGATGACGGTATAGAGTGTATACCACCTAGTCAAGATGAGGTCAGAATAGCAATCAATCGGCTGAAGAATAATAAAGCAGCTGGTGCCGATGGGTTACAAGCCGAACTATTCAAGACTGGTGGTCAGATGCTGGTAAGGAGCATGCATCAGCTGATTACTACAATTTGGCTAGAAGATTGAAACCTCAGCATTCTGTGTTCCGTGCACAAAAAAATGAGACACGGCTATATGTGCCAACTATAGGGGAATAAATTTCCATCCCATCGCATATAAAGTGCTATCCAGAATTCTGTGTGAACGATTGAAGCTAATGGTCAATGGACCAATGCGGCTTCAGACCTGCCAATTCACCATTGACCAGATTTTCACACGGGTCCAAATCCTGGAAAAAAAAAACACGAAAAACACATCAATACATTCCACGGCGGCTTCAGACCTGGTAAATCCACCATTGACCAGATTTTCACTCTGCGCCAAATCCTGGAAAAAACCCACGAAAAACACATCGAGGAATAAGTCTCCTTCCCATCGCATATAAAGTGCTATCCAGCGTACTGTGTGAACGACTGAAGCCAATGGTCAATGACATAATTGGACCAATGCGGCTTCAGGCCTGACAAATCCACCTTTGACCAGATTTTCACTCTGCGTCAAATCCTCGAAAAAACCCACGAAAAACACATCGATACATTCCACGGCGGCTTCAGACCTGGCAAATCCACCATTGACCAGATTTTCACTCTGCGCAAAATCCTGGGAAAAACACATCGACACATTCCACGGCGGCTTCAGACCTGGCATATCCACCATTGAACAGATTTTCACTCTGCGCCAAATCCTGAAAAAAAGCCC
>NW_026883878.1:0-54405 GCF_032173495.1 Musca vetustissima
CACCTAATTCATAACGCTGTGCCAAATTTCGTGCAAACCGCATGATATATAGGGACTTTAGTGGACCATTTACATAAAATCGGACGAAACTATATATAGAGCTATATTTAAATCTGAGCCGATTTACTCGAAACTTAACACACGTCATTCAAGACTCAATTCAGTAAACTATGCAAAATCTCGTGTAAATCAAAAGATATATAGAGACTTCGGTGCATCATTTACATAAAATCGACGAAACTATATATAAGAGCTATATATTAATCTGAACCGATTTTCACGAAACTTAGCACACATCATTCTAGACCTAATTCAATACACTGTGCGAAATTTCGTGCAAATAGAAATATATCTAGGGACTTTGGTGCATCATTTACCTTAAATTGGACATAAATATATACGGGAGCTATATCTAAATCTAAACAGATTTTCACGAAACTTGGCAGACATCATTCTAGGTTCAATTCAATACGTTATGCCAAATTTCGTGCAAATCGAAGGATATATAGGGACTTTGGTGTTCCATTTACATGAAATCGGACGAAACTATATATGGGAGCTATATCTAAATCTGGACCGATTTTCACGAAACTTGGCAGACATAATTCTAGGCTCAATTCAGTACGTTATGCCAAATTTGGTGCAAATCGAAAGATATATAGGGACTTTGGTGCACCATTTACATGAAATCGGACGAAACTATATATGGGAGCTATATCTAAATCTGGACCGATTTTCACAAAACTTGGCAGACATCATTCTAGACCTAAATGATAAGGCTGTACCAATTTTCGTGCAAATTGAAAGATATATAGGGACCGTTTACATTAAATCGGTTAAATATATATATGGGGGCTATATCTAAATCTGAACCGATTTTTCTCAATTTCAATAGGGTTCGTCCCTGGGCCAAATAAGTGACCTACGCCAAATTTCATCCAATTCGGATCATAAATGCGACCTGTACTTTGCTCACAAAAATACATGGACAGACGGACGGACGGACGGACGGACAGACGGACGGACGGACAGACGGACATGCGTAAATCGACTCAGAAAGTGATTCTATGCATATTCTCAAAAGGAACCATGGGTCTATCTCGATTATTTTTCCCTGTTACAAACATATGCACAAAGACATAATAGTAAGAAACCATTTAATATTATACCATAGACCACTACGGGTAGATACAAGAGAGACTCGTAAGATAATTATTGTAACCTACAATAATAATTATTCCGACTTAATTCGAATAAATCATACGCAGTACGGATTGCGCCATGTCCGTCCGTCTGTCTGTTGTTATCACGATATCTTCTGAAGCATCTGAGATAGGGTGCTGAAATGTATGCACTGGATTGCCTTTTGTCTGCAGGCAGGTCAAGTTCGTAGATGATCTACTTTTTCGTAGCCCCTATATAACGGTAAAAAATAAAAAAATCTAAAAATTCGATATT
Organism: Musca vetustissima; assembly: GCF_032173495.1. NCBI lineage: Eukaryota > Metazoa > Arthropoda > Insecta > Diptera > Muscidae > Musca > Musca vetustissima. The sequence goes on from NW_026883878.1 coordinate 1,459, forward strand.
ATGGGGAGCTTGGGCACATTTTCAACCGAAATGTTTGCAATTTAATATTTAGGATTCCCATTTGGTCCACATCTGAGTATAGCATACACCGCAATTTTGGAGTTCATGAGCGCCTTTTTTTCAAACGAATTCGATACAATTTGGTACAACATTTCTCCACTAAAAATTATAAATATATGGTGACTTTTTCTGGTAGCACCATAATAAAAAGTTTAAATAATTATTTAATTTTTCGTGTAATTTCCATATAAGGATACCACTAATTTTCGGTATTTTGGGATTCTTATGCACGTTTTTCGATCGAATTCGCTGTAAATTGGTATTTTGTGGTCGTATAGGAAAACAAATCGTCCTCCCAAACATGATTAATATTCTCCTTTTAGGTGTAGTCCCCACATAACCCTCTGCTATACATTCAAATAGTTAACTGATTTGTTCCGCGTTTTGGGGTTGTCCCCATATAGTCCTTTTTCACCATAGAATGGCGGATATTTTGTACTCCAAATTGTCAGTTTGAGATGATTTAACCATCTGATATAATCATCCCACCTTCGGAAAATATCGAGACAAAAAACTAAAATGTCAGGTTCGAGAATAAACTGTATCGGTTCACATATAGACCTAACGATCGGTAGGAAGGTGTTGTGATAAAAAACGAAAATGGAAAATCACCATTAGAAACCAGTTAGGAAATTAGTAAAGTCGGACGGGGCCGACTATATGATAACCTTCACCACTTTAGGTATATTCAACATACGTCGCATTTTTGAAGGATCAGTAAAAAAAATTGGCCCCATAAACATATATTTTTATAACCTATACTAATATGGTCAGATATAGAGTTTTTTCTTACAATGGAACAAAATTATGTAAATCAATTTAAAGCATATATCAATCGGACACCCGTTGATTATTTGGACACATATCTGATAAACATGAGGTGTTTGGTGCGCCATTTACTTAAAATAGGACGAAAATATTTATAAAAGCTATATTGGAATCTAAGCCGATTTTATCGAAACTTGCCGCAGAATATCGGCCACATTTCTTGGTGCATCATTTACTTAAAATTGGGATAAAATCTGTATGGTAGCTCTATCCAAATTTGAACTGATTTCAATAAAACTTTCCACATGATAGCTTATATAAATTATATAACTTTGGTGCACCTTTTACTATATATAGGATCTATATCTAAATCTGAACCGATTTCATAATAACTTCAATAAGTTGTGCAGAATTGTTTGCCAATCGGACCCACCTGGGGAGTCCGGTGCAGCATTTATATCTAACTTCTAGGTTATACTAAGTTCAGTACGAAAGATATATGTGGACTTTGGTGCACCATTTACATTAAATCGGACTAAAATTTACATGGGAGCTATATCCAAATTTGGACCGGATTTCAGGAAACTTAACACCCACCATTCGAGACCCAATTCGTTATGCTGTATGATATTTGGTGCAAATCGAAAGATATATAGGGACTCAATATATATCGGAGCTATGTTTAAATCTGAACCGATTTTCACGAAACTTAACATATATCATTTTAGACCAAATTTCATGCAAATCGAAAGGTATACAGGGACATTGGTACACCATTTACCTTAAATCGGACGAAAATATATGGGAGCTATATCTAAAACTGACCCGATTTTCACGAAAATTAACACACATCATTCTAGACCTAATTCAGTACGCTTTGCCAAATTTCGTGCAAATCGGAAGATATATAGGGACTTTGGTACACCATTTACCTAAAATCGGAGCAAAATATATATGAGAGCTATATCTAAATCTGAACCGATTTTCACGAAACTTAACACACACCATTCTATACCTAATTCAGTACTCTATGCCAAATTTCGTGCAAATCGGAAGATATATAAGGACTTTGGTACACCATTTACCTTAAATCGGACGAATTTGGATCATAAATGCCACCTGTACTTTGTTTACAATTTAACATCGACAGAAAGACGGACGGACGGATGAGCGGACATGCATAAATCGACTCAGAAAGTGATTCCATGCATATTCTGTGTTTATCTCGTTTCCTTTTGCCTGTTACACACATATGCACAAAGATATAATAATACCCTGTACCACAGTGTACATTACGGTATACAATAGCCGCTTGGTACAACTGCCAGTATAGGTCCATTTCTTGGTATATTCCATACATCCCCCATTATTTCTTACATCAGAAGTCTCGACAGTATAAGTTCCTCATGGGGTGGAAATCCCAATAGATGTCAATACTCTATGGTGAATATTATAGGAATTTTATATTAATATTTTTGGCAGCAATTTAATGTTTCTGGTCGTTGTTTACAATATATCTTAACAATATATTGTTTTTGCAGGTTTACTTATTTTTATATGCTCTATATAAATATGCCACCCATTTTTGTTTACATCAGAAGCTTTAACCACACTTCCCATGTTCATTCTTACAGCATAGTTAAGATCGAAAGGGCAGAACTTAACACTTTTTTCACTTGTTAAATATTTAATATGTGCCATATTTGACCTTTCTTAAGTTTGCTTGACCTGCCACATGAGGATTAAAAATACCTGAAATCTATCAGGATCTATATACATATATGAATTTTACCATGGTTCGATTCGACTGCAACAGTGTATATTGGTGACGTATGAGTATTGTAGAAAGTATTCCAATAAATCATACGCAGTGTGGATTCCGTCAAACGAAAATGTTATTTACATGAATAAAAGGGTTTCCCCAATTATTGCTCTCAAATAAACCGTCAGACTGTTTTGAGATGCCTTCTGAAAATGTTTAACCATTTCCTCGAAACAATGTTTTAAGATGGGCATATGAGGTTTTTAACAAGCTACTAGTCCAAGTGGATAGATTTTCTTCATTATATCCTACACAATAGTAAAGATTTTATATTAATTTTATGTTTCGTCGAAATAATAGTTTCCGATCTCATAAATTATTGATGTTTTCGTTCAGGGTAAAACTCTAAGACATATATAGCCATGTCCATCCGTCTTTTGTAACAAGAAATACAAATTTAAACAAATTTTTAATGAGGATTTTTTCCTAACATTTTAAAATCTCAATACGAGGATCGTTATTATTGTGTCCAAAATCGTCAAAATACTACAATAGAACAGGCAAAATTATATGAGACTATAACCAAAAAGGAGGCCGATATTGATTACCTCTTGAAGGAAATATCGAAAATCTGGAAGTATCATCCAAAGGGCGTGATGCCAAAATTTTGGCAACCTATCTCAATTCGCTTAGAGAACATTCGCCATAGAATATTTCTTTGGCCAAGAATATATACCTTATGGGGTGGGTTATGGTTATTTCAATGTCTGAATTTAATATATCATTTCTACTAGAGTGGAGAGTATAAAAAGAGATTTATATGGGGACTAACCCAAAAGAGGGCGAAAACAAAGCTGATTCGGCTGAAAATCGTACCTGATCAAGAATATATATAAAATCTCGGTCTAAAATGAAGACTTCGTCCATTAAAACAGTAATATATCATACTTTTTTTTCGGTATGTTTAGGGCTCGAGTTCTATTTTACAATATGATTACACCTAATTCTGTTTTTATACCCTCCACCATAGTATGGAGGGTATATTAGTTTTGTTTTTCCGTTTGTAACGCATCGAAATACTCATTTCCGACCCTATAAAGTATATATATTCTTGATCAGCGTAAAATTCTATGCATGTCCGTCTGTCCGTCTGTCTGTTGTAATCACTCTAGCGTCTAAACGAATTGAGATAGAGCCCCAACATTTTGCATAGAGTCGTCTTTTGTCTGCAGGCAGGTCAAGTTCGAAGATGGGCTATATCGGTCCACGTTTAGGCATAGCTCCCATATAAGGATACCCCCCAATTTTCGGTATTTTGAGGTTCTTGAGCGTGTTATTCAACCGAATTCGATGAAATTTGGTACTATGAGTTCTTATTGGGTAGCAAATATCCCCACTAAAAATTATAAATATAGGTCAATTTTTTCGGACAGCCCCCATGTAAGAGTACCCCCCAAATTTCGGTATTTTGAGGTTCTTGAGCGTGTTTTCCAACAGAATTCGCTGAAATTTGGTACTTTGAGTTCTTATTGGGTACCAAATAAACCTACTAAAAATTATAAATATAGGTCAATTTTTTCTGGTACCCCCCATATAACCGTACCCCTCAATTTTCGGTATTTTGGGGTTCTTGATCGCGTTTTTCAACCGAATTCGCTGAAATTTGCTACATTGGGTTCCTATTGGGTACTAAATTTCTCTACAAAAAATTATGAATATAGGTCCACTTTTTCTGGTGGTCCCCATATAACGGTACCTTCTAATTTTCAGTATTTTGGGGGTTTTGATCGTATTTTTCCGCCGAATTAGCTGTAATTTAGTATTTTGAGTTCTTAATAGGTACCAAATCTCCCCACACAAAATTATGAATATAGATCCATTTTTTCGGGTAGCCCCCATATAAGGATACCCCCAATTTTCGGTATTTTGGGGTTCTTGAGCGCGTTTATCAACCGAATTTGCTGCAATGTGGTATTTAGTAGTCGTATATGGTAACAAATCTCCCTACCAAAAATTATTAATATTCGCTTCTTTTTGGGGTAGTCCCCATATAACCCCCTTTTTATACCCTCCACCATAGTATGGAGGGTATATTAATTTTGTCATTCCGTTTGTAACTCCTCGAAATATTCATTTCCGACCCTATAAAGTATATATATTCATGATCAGGGTAAAATTCTAAGACGATCTAGCCATGTCCGTCCGTCTGTCCGTCCGTCTGTTGTAGTCACGCTATCTTCTGAAGGAATTGAGATAGGGTGCTGAAATTTTGCATAGGGTTGTCTTTTGTCTGCAGGCAGGTCAAGTTCGAAGATGGGATATATCGGTCCACGTTTAGGCATAGCTCCCATATAAGGGTACCCGGCAAATTTCGGTATTTTAGGGTTCTTGAGCGCCTTTTTCAGCCGAATTCGCTGAAATTTGGTACATTGGGTTCTTATTGGATACTAAATGTATCCACAAAAAATTATAAGTATAGGTCAATATTTTCTGGTAGCCCCCATATAACGGAACCTCCTAATTTTCAGTATTTTGGGGGTTTTTGTCGTATTTTTCCGCCGAATTGGCTGTAATTTAGTGTTTTGAGTTCTTAATAGGTACCAAACCTCTCTAAAAAAAATTATGTATATAGGTCAATTTTTTCGGGTAGCCCCCATATAAGGGTACCCCCCAATTTTCGGTATTTTGGGGTTCTTGAGCACGTTTTTCGCTGAACTTTGCTACATTGGGTTCTTATTGGGTCCTTAATGTCTCCACAAAAAATTATAAATATAGGTCCACTTTTTCCGGTAGCCCCTATATAATGGTACCTCCCAATTTTTAGAATTTTGGGGGTTTTGATCGCATTTTTCCGCCGAATTAGCTGTAATTTAGTATTTTGAGTTCTTAATAGGTACCAAATCTCTCTACCAAAAATTATTAATATTCGCCCCCTTTTTGGGGTAGCTGATATAACCCCCTTTTTATATTAATATAGTTATCTGATATGTTGCGCGTTTTGAGTTTGGTTCTAAGACTCTGGTGTAATCATTTCACCTGCAGAGGATAGCGAGGTAAAAAATTAGAACGTAAGGTTCGATAATGAACTATAGTCGCATTTAGACCTAGCCTCTGTGGAGGTTTCAGAAGGAGTGGACCGATATTCCCCATCTTTGAATTTGAATTATCAATTAAAAATTTCTGAAATTTGTATTATGGTTTACATAATCCGATTTTAGACATGTCGGCATAGGTCCACTTTTTGGTATGTTTCCTTTATTTTCATTTCTAGTACCTGTCAGTATATCTATGGTGGAGGGTATACAAAGTTCGGCCCGGCCGAACTTAACGCTTTTTCACTTGTTACACGATAGAATGGTTCCCGAGAAATTCGTGTAAAAAAAAATCGTGTAAAAAAGATACTGGCCAAGTACAAAAATAATAGATTGGTTCTAGGCCTCAAAAATAAGTTAAAATTAGATTAAATAATATAAATAAAATTTTGTTGTAGTTATTTTAAGAATTTATTTTCGTTTTAATTTATTAAATAAACTAAATTATAAAAAAATAAATTAAAATTTAGATTTCATAAAAAAAATAATACCAGAAATCCATTGCCAAAAAACTTAAATAGCATAAAGTACAACCATAAGAAAAATTTAAACATTAAACAATTTTATTTATTGTCACTGTCTGATAATAAACGTAAACGTTTACGAAATACTACAATATCACTGCCATCACTGGAATGATTTTGTTGATCATTATCATTTCTAGCCGACTGTGTTGGGACATCAGTAGATTTTTGAACGAAATCAGTTATCTTAGATTGAGTTTTATTTCGCTACACTACACTATGGTACAGGGTATTATGTCTTTGTGCATATGTTTGTAACAGTCAAAATGAAACGAGATAGGCACATCGCTCCTTTTGAGAATATGCATAGAATCATTTTCTAAGATTTATGCATATCCGTCTATCTGTCCATGCTAAATTTTAAACAAAGTACAGGTCGCATTTATGATTCGAATTGGATGAAATTTGGCACAGCTCACATATTTGGCCCAAGGAAGAACTATTAAAATTTGTAAAAATCGGTTCAGATTTAGATACAGCTCCCATATATACTTTCGTCTGATTTAATGTAAATGGTGCACCAAAGTCCCTAAATATCTTTCGATTTACACGAAATTTGGCACAGCGTTCTGAATTAAGTCTCGAATGATGTGTGCTAAGTTTCTTGAAAATCGGTTCAGATATAGATATAGCTCCAATATATTGTTTTGTAAAAATCGGTCCAGATTTAGATATAGCTCCCATATATATTTTCGTCTGATTTATTGTAAATGGTGCACCAAAGTCCCTAAATATCTTTTGATTTGCACGACATTTGACACAGCGTACTGAATTAAGCCTGGAATGATGTGTGAAAATCGGTTCAGATATACATAAAGCTCCCGTATATATTTTCATCCGATTTAATGTAAATGGTGCACCAAAGTCCCTAAATATCTTTTGATGTGCACGAAATTTGGCACAGCATACTGAATTGAGCAAGGAGGGATGTGCGCTAAATTTCGTAAAAATCGGCTCCCATATATATTTTCGTCCGATTTAAGGTAAATGGTGCACCAAAGTCCCTATATATCTCTCGACTTGCACGAAATTTGGCACAGCATACTGAATTGAGTCTAGAATGATGTGTGCTAAGTTTTGTAAAAATCGGTTCAGATTTAGATATAGCTCCCATATAAATTTTCGTGTGATTTAATGTAAATGGTACACCAAAAACCTAAATGTTTTTTGATGTGCACGAAATTTGGCACAGCATACTGAATTGAGTCTAGAATGATGTGTGCTAAGTTTCGTAAAAATCGGTTCAGATATAGATAAAGCTCTCATATATATTATCGTCCGATTTTATGTAAATGGTGTACCAAAGTCCCTAAATATCTTTCGATTTGCACGAAATTTGGCATAGCGTACTGAATTAAGCTTATAATGATGTGTGCTAAGTTTCGTGAAAATCAGGTCAGATTTAGATATAGCTCCCATATATATTTTCGTCCGATATAATGTAAATAGTGCAGCATTTACAGTGCACCATACGAAACAACGTGTGTAAAGTTTGCTTTAAATCTATTTTCAAGAATTAGAATAGGGTACAAAAGGTTACAAGAATTAGAATAGGTCGAAAAGGCGACGTGTACAGTATACTCAAAGTGATAAAGGGTATCATATAGTCGGTCCAGGTGATTTTACTCCTTTACTTACTGGTTTAATGTTTTGTCATTGCCTAATATAATTTTCTCGATCGAATGTGCACATTTTGTTGAAGCTCCTTGGAATTTTATGGGTGGCTAGAACTTTTGTATTAAATGGACTCTTTACATCTTGAACCACAAGCATTGGTAAAATGTGGGTTGACTTTTGTGTGTGTGTTTTTTTAAACTATGGTCTACAGCAATGATGTTCTCTGTTGGTTCGAGAAACGTGCATGGATTATATTCTTCTGAAATGCCCTAATAGCACGAACTTTTCCACCAATATCTGTCTTGCGGTCCTACAAGGTGTTCTATGATGACATACAAATTGATTACAAATTGTGATTGATCACAATTTTTGCAGTGAATTTTAATGCTTTGTCGAATCGTACTACTTGGCATGCCTTTTATCGTTACAGTCTATCAAGATTTATCACAAATAGTCCAGAGGCCTTTGATTGTTAATGACGTCGCTCATCATAATTTTCATATTGATTTAAAAACAGTTCCATACACGTGATGTAAATATTAATTTCCCAAAATGTCCGTCACTCCAATAAATTGCTACAACAGTGATTGAATTTCAAATATTTGATTTTTAGATTTTCGAATTTTTGTCATTCACAGCAAATTCCAAACATTGGGTTATACAACCAAAAATAATAAGGCAGGTTCGTGCATTTCAACTGTAAATAACAAGTCAGCAATGTATTTTTATTGCAACCGTGGCAGACACGACAATATTTGCATATTTCCCACAAGCCACCCTCCCTCCCTCCACCTTTATCACCGCCATCATTTACAAAGTTACATACAATTTTGATCCCTGACCAAAATTGTAAAAATGTTATAAATCGAATGATTGATTGAATAAATGGAATGGTTGACTGAGTAATGGACGAATGGGATGCTCATTGGTCGAATTGGAAATTTGTTTACGTTACACTCAAACCATTTGTTGCTACAACAACATCGGTAGTCGGTATGGCTGCGGTAGTAATGGCAATTCGTTGATAATTTCATTGATTGCTTACGTTGGCGTTTTGTCAGAGAGCCGCCAATAACCATCGTCGGACAGACATTGTTTGCTTTCGACTGACGTGCAACTGTCAAATGATTTATTGATTTTTCTTCGATGCGATACATACAAATGTACACACACACTTATATTTTTCGGCTACATAAACGTTTTATTGATTGTGGTATTTGAATGTGTTGTGGTGTAGAGGAACAGATTGTTTCTACTAGGAGCAGCCACTGAGACCAACGTCACGACAACAGGTGATACTGATTTCAATTTGCTGTGAAGATTGATTTAATTCCAACAATTGGAATGTTAAATAAAAAACACAATGAGGGTAACGTAATAATTAACTATGTTCATGCCATTGGCATGTAAATTATATTCCGAGGCTTGGGCCTATCGTTGTAACAGGTGTCGTGGTTGTATGCTGTAAAAATGCAAACGAAGTTACAAATTTATAATTATTTTGAAAAAAGGATTTTCAACACGTTGTAAACTAAACCAACGTTGTTTATCAATATTTTCCAATGTGTGGGTATGTAGATGTCACACTTATACAAGTAAAAACTTCGTTAAGTTCAACCGGACCGAACTTTTTTACCCTTCACCTTTATTTATAGAGGGTTGTAGCATTTTATTTTTTGGTAAATTGATTGTACACTCAAATATATCGACCATACTCGCCAAAATACAGAATATAAGGGGGGCACAGTTATATGAGGGCTATTCTAAAAAGTGAAACTGAAGATTTCCAAATGAAAACTTAAAATACCAAATAACAGCCAATACGTTTAAAAAATCCCAAAATTATGAATATTGGTCTATATTTCAGGGTACCGATAGATTTCAGACGGGTTTTTCAACCGTAGATTTTTATGCGGCAAATCTTTATTGCTAATATATATATATATATATATGTATATCGTTCCATGTATAGATACTCTCCAATTTTCGTTATATTGAGGATTTAGATATTTGCCGTGTTCTCTTTATAACCCCCTGCTGGAAAAGGTCATACGAGACGCAAAGGTGAACAGAAATGACACTCTGTACACCAAACAACACATGTTACTTGCCTACGCCGATGACATCGATATAATGGGTCGAACATTGCGGTAACAGCCACCTTTGAACAATTGAAAAGGAGTCTGCCAAAGTGGGACTGGAAGTAAGCTGATGATACCATCAGCTTGGGCGAGAAGACCAATCTGATTGTATCAACCCGCAAGACGTCCAGTAGAATCGTGCCAATTGTGGAACTTGAGGACTACAGATTCGAGGTAGTTAAAGATTTTATATACTTGGGTACCGCAACAAATAAAACGAATGACATCAGTTTTGAAACTCGGAGACGGATTGTTATGGCCAACAGATGATACTGTGGTCTAAGTAAGCAGTTTAGTAACAATGCCACCTCTCGCCGGCCCAAACTCACACTTTACAAGACGCTAATACTACCCGTGCTGTTACATGGATCTGAAGCATGGGTACTTGCGCAAGCAGAGTACCCAAAATAGTTCGATAACAATTAAATTTTTCACGGAATGGCTGAGGTTCGTATTTATATAAAGCTACGATATATGAATATTTTTTGCTGCTGCATTCCGTATGTCATATGTCAAGTTTGCTTCAAATCGATACAGATGTGTGTAAAGCCAAAGTAGGAAGGGTATCATATATTTCGATTTTTAAACCTTCCTTACTGGTTTATAATAAAAAAGTTAACCCATTTAGCATGTTAAAGTTCGAACCCATATATGCGTATTTCAGCGAAGTATTGTGGATATTATAAACTCGAAATTATCAGTTTATAACCTGTAAAGTAAGGAAGTCTATGACAATTTACCCACTTCCGTCCGTCTGCACATCTGTTGTTATCGTACTACTTTCGTCCACATTATGACTATTTATAACCAGTGAGCAGAGCAGTATAGTCGGACGGGGACGACCATACAACTACTACGAAAAGTAAACCTTCTGCTGTTTTATATTCTGAGCCTGGGCAATCTTTCGTGATATTTACACACTTTTTACCGATTATAGATCTTGAATATTGACCGGTCATCATCTAAACAGCCGCTCTAAATATTTGGTCAGATCCCCTTCACCTTGTAAAATATGTGATGTTCTGCATATAATAATTGCCTCTAGAGCGACTAGAAAATCTGACAAAAATTACAGTTTTCGGTTCATTGCACCCCCTGAATGAAATCTCAACTTTACCGCAAACTATAGGCGTCGTCCTTGACCATAATCGGAACTTCATGTACAATTTCAAAGCGATCAGCGCGACATTTCCGTTCTCTAATGGGGTAATATTAATACTATGCACATAGTCACCAGGTCCATTAAGATAAATTCGAATTTAATTAGCAAAGACGCGAACCGATATTTTAACATAGTGTTAACATAGGGTTAACAGTGTCGTTAACAGACCTCTGTTATCGTTAAAATTACTAAAAAATAATGATTTGTTCATGAAATTATTAATTTCATATATTCATTAAACTAAATAAAGATATTATGATGGATAATTTCATCTATTAAAGTTTCAAAAATATTATAAGGTAGTTTTGGTGAAAAATAATTAGTGCCAATAACGCAACTGGATGAACAAGTCCAATGTCCATTAAGTCTCCCAGGATAATTCTGCCGGGTCAATATTGGTATCTATGGAAAGCTTATGAAGTGTACTACACATTAGCATTGCAAAAAGGATACCAAGTTCGGGCCGATTCCGCCGTATTTGGCAATTTCTGAAAAAATCCTTTGAAAAGGATATTTCCAGTGGAGAATATGATTCCCAGGACAATTCTGCCGGGTCAATATTGGTATCTATGGAAAGCTTATGAAGTGCACTACACATTAGCATTGCAAAAAGGATACCAATTTCGGGCCGATTCCGCCGTATTTGGCAATTTCTGAAGAAATCCTTTGAAAAGGATATTTCCAGTGGAGAATATAGTAGTGCACTTCATAAGCTTTCCATAGATACCAATATTGATCCGGCAGAATTGTCCTGGGAATCATATTCTCCACTGGAAATATCCTTTTCAAAGGATTTTTTCAGAAATTGCCAAATACGGCGGAATCGGCCCGAACTTGGTATCCTTTTTGCAATGCTAATGTGTAGTACACTTCATAAGCTTTCCATAGATACCAATATTGACCCGGCAGAATTATCCCGGGAGACTTAATGGACATTGGACTTGTTCATCCAGTTGCGTTATTGGCACTAATTATTTTTCACCAAAACTACCTTATAATATTTTTGAAACTTTAATAGATGAAATTATCCATCATAATATCTTTATTTAGTTTAATGAATATATGAAATTAATAATTTCATGAACAAATCATTATTTTTTAGTAATTTTAACGATAACAGAGGTCTGTTAACGACACTGTTAACCCTATGTTAACACTATGTTAAAATATCGGTTCGCGTCTATGCTAATTAAATTCGAATTTATCTAAATGGACCTATAGTCACCTTGGCCTAATTACGTATAACTCCCACATTAGAGTACATACAACCATATAATTGGTATCAATTTAAAGGTCAACAACTCCTCTTGGATATACGATCAACTTTTCGGGTATATGTCCTTCAGGAGCAAGTATATACGCCCCAGAATAAAAATTTCGTAATTTTTCACACAGAAGTCTGGGTGCATTTGACCCGCTAAATATTTACCGATCTTTATCAAATCAGGCATGCTTATACTTTTCCGAACCCCCCTCTCCATGTAAAATTTCACGATGTTCGGACAATAACTGCGGCCTCTGGAGAGCTCAAAAAAACCGACAAAAATTAAGTATTTGGTCCATTTCATCCACTAAATATTGACCGATCTTTACCAAAAACAATAGGGGTCTTCATTGGCCAGAACCCATCCTACATGCAAAATTTCGTGAATATTGGTCCATAACTGTGGCCTGTATCGTGTTTACAAATTATAATGGACAGACAGACGGACGGATACACATGTCTAGATCGACTCAGCTAGTCGATATATGACTTAAAGTTGGGTCTAGGACCATTATTTCGCGGCGTTACAAACTTTTGGGGCTGCACAAAGCTATAATACTCTGACAACATAGTTGTGTAGTGTATAATGATTCATCCCAATTTTCGGCATTTTTATACCCTTCACCACACTGTGGTACAGGGTATTATGTCTTTGTGCACATGTTTGTAACAGGCAAAAGGAAACGAGATAGACACATGGTTCCTTTTGAGAATATGAATAGAATCACTATCTGAGCCCATTTACGCATGTCCGTCCGTCCGTCTGTCCACGTTAAATTGTAAACAATGAACAGGTCGCATTTATGATCCGAATTGGATGAAATTAAGCATAGGTCACTTATTTGATCCAAGGACGAACCCTATTGAAATTGAGAAAAATCGCTTCAGATTTAGATATAGCTCCAATATATATTTTCGTCCGATTTAATGTAACTGGTGCACCAACGTTCCTATATATCTTTCGATTTAGATATAGCTCCCATATATAGTTTCGCCCGATTTTAGGTAAATGGTGCACCAACGTCCCTGAAAATCATTCGATTTTCGCAAATTTTGGTATAACGTACTGAATTAAGCCTAGAATGAAGTGTGCTAAGTTTCGTGAAAATCGGTTCAGATTTAGATTTAGCTCCCATAGAGTAACTTCTGGTAATGTGGACCACCCCCCATATCTAAGAAAATGTTTGAAATATGCCAATGCCGCCTTGATAAATGTTTTCCTAATTAGTGAAAACAAACATCAAACTTGGTTTTTAATAAATAATTGCAATGTTGAAAATTTAGTAGGTGAAAATGTAGCTCTGATTATAAAAGTGTGATTTGAAAATTTTTTAGCACAATAGTCGAACGATTTGGTAAAATAGTCGAGCATTTTGTTTTTCTCGAATATAAAGAGGTTATGTGGTTTTCTTGTTTTCTTTAACAAAAATACACGTTTATCTGTAATTACTTTCGGTTATTTTTAAATTTTTATTCATTTTTGAAGCCGATAATTATTTTTAAATAAAAATATTCAATGTCGGGTAATGTGGACCACTATAAAAAAGTGGGACATTTTCATGAGGACGAGTTCGAAACAAGGGCGAATTTAATATGCGAGGAGGTATTCTATCCTCTGAAAACTCGATATCCGAAATTATAGGTGCCTCGGTTGGATAATGAAGCAAAGACCTTCAAAATACCGCAAATGGGGTGGTACCCTTAAATGGGGGCTATTCCATAACATGGACCCATATATTTTTGCATTCATTTTTACCCAAGAGTGCAATAAATTGAAATTTATCACAATTAATCCACAACCTACCATTAACCCTTTCAGTGTTAAAAAAAATGTTTGTCGGAATAAAAATCTAAAATTTTGTACTTAAAATCATATGAAGGCACAGAGTTTAGAAAAAAATGCAATTCTTATTTTAACCCTCGGACAGTTTTGTCTGTCTTTCAGCAAAAACAAAGACATCAATTGTAACGGTACATAGGATAACGGAAAAATTGCAAAAGAAGAGAGTAATTTTAAATGTCGAATATATTCGACAAAAACACTGAAAGGGTTAACTTACTGATCCTCATTACCCACACATACTGGTCCACATTACCCGCCAAGTTATTTTTATTTGCAGTTTAGAGTTTTTTGAAATATAATGCAATAACATTTTTATGGACAAATATATATAATTTTTGACCTGGAATATAATTAGCCATCAAATCTACCATGCTGTGAAAACAATTTGTTTTTATTTTTTACCGTTGTTACGCCCACAATATCACAAAAAGAAAATGGTGGTCCACATTACCCGAAGTTACTCTATATTTTTTCGTCCGATCTTATGTAAATGGTGCACTAAAGTCCCTTTAGAATTTTAAATGTTCACGAATTTTGGTATAGCCTACTGGATTGAGTCTATAATGATGTGTGCTATGTTTCGTGAAAATCGGTTCAGATTTACATACACCTCCTACATATATATTGTATAATTGTGCGCTAAAGATCCATAGGCCGTTTGACACAACGTACTGAAATTAATATAAATTAATCTCTGGCAAGTTTCCTTGAAATCGGTTCAGATATAGATATAGCATAGCTTCCTTATTCGACCTATTCATGTTAGTTGTACACCAAGTAATCAATGGATGCATGATTGAGATTAAATTTTAAACCGTGCAGTATACCAAATAGCGTGTGTCAGGATTGGTTGGTCAAAATCTACTTCCTTAAAATGGCGCAATTTTGTACAGCGTATCAAATTATGTTTCATATGACCTATATAAAAAGTTTTTGTTAAGTCTGTTCAAATTTAGGTATAGATCCTATATGTATTTTCAGTCCATTTTACCTAGTTGGTGCAGCAAATACACCAAATTTTCCAAAACATACCAAATTTAGCCAAGAATTTCTTGTGTTGAGTTTAGTTGAGGTCGGGTTTGATACATTCTTGTACATTTTCGTCCCATTTCACTCAAATTGCAAAATGCTGCTAAATATGAACCGATTTTAACAAAACTAAACACAAGTCATGCATAACGGCACGATAAAAATCAACCGAATTTTTATGTTTTTTTTTGGCAATTGGTTTAAAACATGGTCGATTTTAAGCTCCCGAGCAATGTTATGAAAGCTAACATGCCGGTCAACATCGATTTTATCGACATTTTCGACGACCGGCATCGATATCAAAAATTCCTGAACGGAATCTACGAAACCAAAATAGCAAAAAATTGGCTGTTACAGCAACGGAACGGAAAATTGGCCTTTGTCAAAGAAAAACTGTAAAATGCACTGATTTTTTTCTTTGTTCACTTTCATTTTTAACATCCTGTAATTCACAACTGAATATACCAAACAAAAAAAGGAAATTAATTCTTTTACTGCGATATATTACCCTTCCAATGAGCATAAATCTGAACTTGTTTGATCGATACTTTACGAGAAGTCTATCAGTACAGTCATCTGCCGAAAAAATAATGAATTTCTTTTTCCCCAACCTAATTATAAATTCGTATTGTATTTTGTGTATTATAATATATGAATGGAAGGACGAACGGACATGTAGAAATCTACCCAAAAAGTGATTCCAAGTATACCCTCAGAAGTAACTATCGGCCTATTACTTTTCGTTGTGCATGTTAAAACATAGAAATAATATCGACAGCATGTTTTAAGGTATAACCAGTAAGGAAAGTAGTAAAGTCGGACGGGGCCGACTATATGATACCCTTCACCACTATGGGTATATTAAACAGGACTATTAGCATGAAATTGGATTAAATAAAATATGTGATATTTATCTAAATGTGAATCTACCTAGATCTATCCATAAAGTATGTAAATCGACTTCAAACAAATATAAATAGGTCATCCGTTGGGCTATGTCTGTACTTTAGAAAACGCAACTATATAATTTTATGCTCAATTTTGTACGATGTGCAAACTTTGATGTCAATCTGACTAACATGAGGAGTTTGATGCCCAATTTACTTGAAATCGGGCGAAAACATATATGGTGCGTCAATTACTTAAAATCAATCTATAATAAAAGGGGCTATATCAATCTAAATCTGGACCGATTTTCACGAAACTTGGCAGACATCATTCTAGACCTAAATGATTAGGCTGTACCAAATTTCGTGCAAATCGAAAGATATGTAGGGACTTTGGGGCACCATTTACATGAAATCGGACGAAACTATATGTGGGAGATATATCTAAATCAGGACCGATTTTCATAAAACTTGGCAGACATCATTCTAGGCTCAATTAAGTACGTTATGCCAAATTTCGTGCAAATCGAAAGATATATAGAAACTTTGGGACACAATTTTCATTAAATCGGACGAAACTATATATGGGAGCTATATCTAAATCTGGACCGATTTTCTCGAAACTTGGCAGACATCATTCTAGGCTCAATTAAGTACGTTATGCCAAATTTCGTGCAAATCAAAGGATACATAGGGACTTTGGTGCACCATTTACATGAAATCGGAGGAAACTATATATGGGAGCTATATCTAAATCTAGACCGATTTTCTCGAAAGTTGGCAGGCTTCATTCTAGGCTTAATTCGTGCAAATCAAAGGATACATAGGGACTTTGGTGCACCATTTAAATGAAATCGGACGAAACTATATATGGGAGCTATATCTAAATCTAGACCGATTTTCTCGAAAGTTGGCAGGCTTCATTCTAGGCTCAATTCAGTACGTTATGCAAAATTTCGTGTAAATTGAAAGATATATAGGGACTTAGGGGCACCATTTACATGAAATCGGACGAAACTATATATGGGAGCTATATCTAAATTTGGACCGATTTTTACGAAACTTGGCAGACATCATTCTAGACCTAAATGATTAAGCTGTACCAAATTTCGTGCAAATCGAAAGATATATAGGGACCGTTTACATTAAATCGGTTACATATATATATGGGAGCTATATCTAAATCTGAACCGATTTTCCCAATTTCAATAGGGTTCGTCCTTGGGCCGAATAAGTGACCTATGCCAAATTTCATCCAATTCGGATCATAAATGCGACCTGTACTTTGTTTACAATTTGACATGGACAGACGGACGGACGGACGGACATGCGTAAATCGACTCAAAAAGTGATTCTATGCATATTCTCAAAAGGAACCATGGGTCTATCTCTATTATTTTTGCCTGTTACAAACATATGCACAAAGACATAATACCCTGTACCACAGTGTGGTAAAGGGTATAAAAAGTAATGATGATTTTATTTCAAATCGGATTAGTCCTGTCTAATGTGACGAATTTGTGCTGGCATTATTGATTGATAGGTTTCTAGCATTTGAAAGCCACAATATATGTTCAAATAAATATGCCAATAATTAAATCACTACATCATTCTTTCTATATATGTGTTTTGAAGCGGCATCGAAAGGCCATACATTCATAGCTATGGAATTGAATTTCACTTCATTTCATGATTCTTCCCAACTTGGCAAAAGGATCAACAAATTGGTTTTACTCATCAAAAGAAATTGTTGTCGGATTATGAATGTACAGCAACATTTTCTTCTCCTTTACATACTTGTTTATACACACATTTTTATGTCCATTCAAATCCACAATAAAAGGGTGAAATGAAAAACAATACCGAAAAGGAAGAAATAATCCATCGTGGCAATATTGAATAGTGCCTTTACAGCATTTGCAATTAAGTTTCCATTCCTCCCAAAAACCGTAACCGATGCTATCGATAAATGTTAATTTTATAGCTGGTTTAGAATGATTTTTGTTTTGTTATCTGGCTCTTGATATCTAACAGACCGAGAAGGAACATCATCGACATCATTTTGTTGGGGCATTTCATCGGTTATCCTTTCATCAATCTACTCAGTTTTTCAAAATTCATTTCGCAACATTGACTACAAGGCAAATATGAAAGGGGAAACCATAAAGTACATAACATGAAGGGATCTACTCTGGACATGTTTGATGGGCACATGAAATGGGAGGATGGACAATCCTTCTCATCCTCCTCTATCTCCTGTGGCAACGTTTTTACATTGTTAGCGGAAGGAGGAAGGATTCGGATGTTGACGCCTTTACTCTGTATTTTATTTATGAGTACAGTACACACTTTAAATCTGTGTACGTGTGTTTCTCCATTGGTTCTGTTCCTTCTTTCCTTCCTCCCTTCCTCATTACGTACATTCATTATTGTCATCTTGGCCAGTCACTCGGCCATCATTTAACATCACAGAAAAGTGGACACGGGAAAAGCGAAAATTGAAATTCATAATCTTGTGACAGAAATCTCAGTACGCTTTCAACTCCGTAAAATGGCAGCTTCTCATGGTTGATGATAATGTGTGTGGGTGGGCTTGATGGTAGTTTCGTCACTGCCAAGCTGTAGTCGTTGTTGGGACAAGTGAAGAATTGAAGGTTTTATGGCTGGCAAGGAATTTACGATGTGGAAAAGTAAAACGAAGAAAGAATTCCGAATGAAGTGTGAACAACCGCTCGTATCAAAATGATTGATTGTACACCATTATTATGAACGTAGAAAACTGTACACTAAGAAAATATACACACATACATATATACTTTTATGGAAGACAAATATACAACATCATGACTGTTGTTGTTTATTTGGGAGTAAAATAAATGCAATGTATCAGGGCGCTTTAAAATGTGTGGCCCTTTGTTGGTAACAAGAAAAATTCTGTAGGAAAAGATAAATGTAGCACAGATTCTTCCTTTATATCAAATTGCCTTTATCATATCTATTTAAGTCTTAAAGAAGACGAACTCAAGTAGAAATGTAATTAGGTTCGAGCAAATCTCCTTGGCATTCAAAATTCCTTTAATTGGTCGGAATTCTATATGGGGATAATGTTTATTGAATAATGTGGTAGTTGGTTGTTATTGCTCTGAAAGAAAATAATGCTTCAAATTACTGACACACGGTCAATACATTCAAAATGCCGGAACTGTATCGTTTTATGGGAGTTATATCAAATTGTATTGATAATTATACCCTTCAACACACTGTGGTACAGGGTATTATGTCTTTGTGCATATGTTTGTAACAGGCAAAAGGAATCGAGATAGACCCATGGTTTCTTTTGAGGATATGTATAGAATCACTTTCTGAGTCGAGTTACGCATGTCCGTCTGTCCGTACATGTATTTTTGTTAACAAAGTACGGGTCGCATTTATGATCCGAATTGGATGAAATTTGGCACAGTTCACTTATTTGGCCCAAGGACGAAATTGGAGAAAATCAGTTCAGATTTAGATATAGCTCCCATATATAGTTTCGCCCGATTTAATGTAAATGGTGTACCAAAGTCCCTATATGTCCTTCGATTTGCACGAAATTTGCCATACCGTACTGGATTGAGTCTAGAATGATGTGTGTAAAATTTCTTGAAAATCGGTTCAGATGATTTCATACCCAGAGTGAAACCAAAAAATGAAATTACAGTCGATTAGGTTGAAAACGTGTGAAAAGCTTCAAAATACTGAAAATTTCGGGGTAGCGTCAAGACCATAAATGACCTCTCTAAATGCCCCAACTCCCCAACATATCAACATTAGGGATATTATATCCTAGGTACGTAAATTTGACACACGCCATTTTAGGCCAGGACGATTATCGTCATTGACATATTATCAGGCTTAGTATAACTGGCTAAACTACGATTAAACTTGTGTTTTATGCATAATAAAAAAAGCAATATCGAAAGCAGTAAATTCGGACTGGATCGGACTATATTACATCATTCACCACTTTGGGTATATTCTACATATGCCTCCTAACAGACATCGATTTTTCGAAGGAACATTGACATGAAATTGAAAGAACTTTAATATGTGATCTTTATGTATATATGAACCGACCAACATCAATCCATACATATCCCATTCTGCAACCTAAGATAAATTGCAATTTTTCAGGCAGAGTCCTTTGCGTAAATTTATTGAAATCGATTAAAAGCAGACTTGGCACACGCTATTCGGTATGCTGCACAGTTCAAAATTTAATCTCAATCAGACACCCGTTGATTATTTGGTGTACAATTTACATGAAATCGGTAGAAAATATATATGGAAGCTACGATTGCATCTGTACCAATTTCAAGAAAACGCAATAGCGACATTCTAAATCCGATCTATCAAATATCCCGGCCCCCTTTTAACTTGTTTTATATCGATATATCTCTTACTATACGTTGCAATAAGAATCGTTGGAGAAGAATTTTTGACTTTTAATATAATCTAATCAAATCAGAAAGTATAAGTCTTGTGGTATTTGTGTTGGCTACCATATGTTCAGCACTGATCCGCTTACTAAAAAGGTTTCTTTAATTTCTGCTATAGCTAGTTCAAGCAGTTCAACTTCAGATTTGGTTCACTATTAGGTATTGTCCCTTCCTCAATTCAATTCAACTTCGCTTTATCCTTGGAAAGTTGCAGAATATCTAAATATATCTATACGACTTTATGGAGATATTTGATAGATCGGATTTATTGGGCAGAACTTTAATTTCCAGTCGTTTTTTGTGTTATTGTAAAGGCCCCTACATTGGCCTTTCCAGATCACATAACATCCTTCATTGCATTGCAAAAGTGCTGAAATTGTGTCAGTGACTATAAGTGTTGTATATACACGTACATAAAGACATATACGTGTAATTGAAGTATATTCTACATCGTTGATGATTCGAGTGAGTGTGCAAATTCTTCTGCTCCTTCGTCATCCTCTACTTCTTCGTCATTACTCTGTTGGTGATACTTACCAATTACAGTCAAATAGACTAACAACACTAAAGGCGGATGTGATGAAACTTGACACTCATAAGGACCCTCGTCACGTTCGTTGGCGTATTGGATTAAAAGTTTCCAATCGTTTGGCTCCTCAAACTCCAGCGAATAGCGTGAGTCCCCACTGTAGGTATGCCGGCCGAAAGTAATAAGTGCCAGTTCGTCGCCTTTTCGACGCATCCATGATACCTTTTTTGTTGTTGTTGGTGGTGAGCGTGGCGAGAGAAACATGAAAGAGAAGCAAAGAAGAAATAAAACACATTAACGAAATTGCTATTAAATTGAAAAGAAAATGATGAAATTAACTAGACGAACTGAAACTGAAATCCTGAAGAAATTACTTAATAATAAATAGTAGTACAAAAACAAAATATTTATTTCATATTTTTTGTTTGTTTGTCCGTCCTTCCGTTTAGAGACGTGATTTTTCTGCCACGCAATTTTCTTGTCGTTAGTTATGTTATCATCCGCTTAAGCGGTGAATGAAAGATGAAACGCAGCGGAAAAATGAGGAAATTTTGTGGTTCCCAAAGATTTATCATCGGCATAAGCGCAGAAGATTAGTGGATTCGTTGGAAATGTTTACACAACTTTGAGAATATTAAGATATACAAATATCCTTACGCACATTTGCAAACATGAACACTCACACAAACACACACGCATACAGGCATATACATAGCGAACATGTCTGTGATATGTTTTCAAAATAGAAAGAAAATGGTGCGTGGCAACTTGTCGGTGCTTGGGGATGTCGTCCTTGTGAAAGGAATGTTGATTTTTCTTTGTTTTTGGTGTAATATCCTTCACATGACGCCACTTCCTCCGCCCTTCCTCCATACACATAACCAAATCTTTAGCTGAAATTTCCAAGGATCGTTAAACAATTCATTTTCACCATGCGTTGTCAACACCATGCGAGTTAGGATGGTGTCGTGGAAGGGGTGTGGTGCGGTAGTTCACAACACATATGACTGCTGTTGCCACCAAAGCGTGTGAAAGGTCTAAACGTCTTTGCTAAGTGTCAGCAAAGACGTTTAGACCTTTCACACGCTTTGGTGGCAACAGCAGTCATATGTGTTGTGAACTACCGCACCACACCCCTTCCACGACACCATCCTAACTCGCATGGTGTTGACAACGCATGGTGAAAATGAATTGTTTAACGAAGTTATTTGTTTTCTTGTTATACTTTGTTGTTGTTGTCACTGGCAAAACCTATGGCGAATCGTAATTTGCTAACCATTTTTTACTTTTATGGCTTAACGAGGTAATGCTTTAACGACATGTTCGGGGTTCGGTCCTCCTCAAGTAGTTGAGAAATTTGTCAAATTTAATAAGCAGATAATGAGAATGGATTTTTTTTTGTTTTGACACACACCCAAGCATCGATAAATTTGAAGTGTTATGGCCTTCTCAAACCATCGAAAATAGTTAGGGATTGATTGAGTAATAAAATTTATAGAAATAGAATTCTTTATAGATTTCCATTGGGAAAATCGTAGTCATAAATTAACAAAAGAAAAACAAATGTCTTAGGGGACGAAAAATATACTTTGAAAAAAAAAATAGTCGGTTGGATGGTTATCATAAATAACAAAATATTTATACCCTTCACCACACTGTGGTACAGGGTATTATGTCTTTGTACATATGTTTGTAACAGGCAAAAGGAAACGAGAAAAATTATTTTAAAGAAACGGCTGGACCGATTTGACTTAAAGTTTCTGTTAGTTGTCTGTAATTGAAGTTAAAAGGGTTCAATGAAAGAAAATTTTGAGAAAAATCCGCGAAAATGTTGCGTTTTATATCGAACTTTTATGATTTCATCCCTTCATAGTTCTTTTTGGACACATTTTGGGCGAAAATTGGCAGCGTATAATATCTTAAAGTAATTGTCAATTATGGAAAATTCTCAAAATATGTCAATTTTCTACAATTAATTGGATTGTCATTGCCAAGAAAAAACTATTGTATATGAAAATTTATATGTTCATGTATGTTCTAATACTAATAATGCGATCATTAACATATTAGTATTCACGTCAGATATTTGAAGTTTTGTCTTATTTTCTTTAGCTGTTGGATATGAAATCCTATTTTCATATTTGTCAAAATTGTTTTATTTTTATACCCTTCACCACACTGTGGTATAGGGTATTATGTCTTTGTGCATATGTTTGTAACAGGCAAAAAGAAACGAGATAGACCCATGGTTCCTTTTGAGAATATGCACAGAATCACTTTCTGAGTCGATTTACGCATGTCCGTCCGTTAGTCCATGTATTTTTGTTAACAAAATACAGGTCGCATTTATAATCCGATTTGGATGAAATTTGGCACTGGTCACTTAATTGACCCAAGGATGAACCCCATTGAAATTGGAAAAAATCGGTTCTGATTTAGATATAGCTCCCATATATATCTTCGTCCGATTTAAGGTAAATGGTGCACCAAGGGCCCTATATATCTTTCGATTCGCACGAAATTTAGCACAGCGTAACCTATTAGGTCTAGAATGATGTGTGTCAAGTTTCTTAAAAATCGGTTCAGATTTGGATATAGCTCCCATATATATTTTCTACGGATGTAATGTAGCTCCTATATATATTTTCTTCCGATTTTATGTAAATTGTGCACTAAAGGCCCAAAGTTTGTCCGATTGCCACACAGTTGTGTACAATGAACAGTAGTTAAGATAAATTAAGCTCTGACAAGTCCCGTTTAAATCGGTTAAGAGTTAGATATATCTTCTACATACATATTTTCGTCAGATTTTACACAAATATTTTGAACAACGTACTGAAGTTACTTTAACCTAGAGATAGTATTACATAACGCGTGGCAAGTTTTCTTGAAATCGGTTCAGATTTAGATTTAGCTCCTGGATATAGTTTCATCCGATTTTAAGTAAAAGGTTCACAAAAGACCCAAAGGCCGTTTGGAAATTTATATTGCCTAACGTTTGCAAAATTTTGTAGAAATCGTTTCCGATTTAGATATAGCTCCCATATATAGTTTCGTTCGATTTTAGTTAAATGGTACACCAAAGATCCGATTGACATAACATTTTACACAACATACTGAAGTTAATATAACCCAGCATGTGGAAAAATTTGTTTAAATCGGTTCAAATTTGGATAGAGCTATCATATATATTTTCTCCCGGTTTTAAGTAAATGATGCACCAAGGCCACGAAATGTGGCCGATATGCACAAAACATACTGAAATTTGTATAACATAATTTAATTTTTCAAGATTTTCAATGGGCTGGTAAATCAATACCAATGCTTGTTAAGGTTTGTAACTTTACACATATATAAGTGAAGATTTAATATAGAAGAAAAATAATTTACAAAAAAATTTTGTTATTGTTTTGTTGTTTTTTTTTTTTGTAATTAAAGTAAAGTCCTTATTTTTGATGGCGGGCATGATAACTCCTCCTATACACTCACAGAGAAACGTGTAAAAATTTCAAGTCAATTGGGTTATTAGTTTTTGAGTTATCGTGCCCGCCATTCGCAAAAAAATGTTTAGAGAAAAACGCGTTTAAAGTTTGAGAAGCCCTTCAGCCGTCATTTGATGCTGACACAATAAATCGGCTATATCTTCAAGAGTTCTTGAAATTTCCACTTGAAATTTTGTAGGGACATTCTTTAATTAGTGTAGATTTGAATTATATCAACAAAACTTTTGACCCCGAAATTGGGGGGGGGGGGTTCCCCTTAAATCGTTTTATATTTCGATATAGCTTTTATATATATTTTCGTCCGATTTTAAGTAAATGGTACGTCAACGGACGTACGATTGATATATGCTTTAAATTGGATACATAAATAGAATATCCCCAAAGTGGCGAAGGGTATCATATAGTCGGCCCAGTCCGAATTTACTACTTTCCTTACTGGTTAAATATGGAAAAGTGAATTACAAGCTAGTATTAGATTAGGATAATAGAAAGTTTTAGAATAGGGATTTGGTGTAGCTTTTGGTAGCTTCGTACGATATAAGGTTTTTGAAAAAAAGAAAAATTTTGTATAGTTTGACCCGGACGAAATTGCAGTCAACCTTCGAAATATTGAAACTTGGGTGGAGCCTTTATATGGGGCTATACCAAAACGTGTTCCCATATCAGAAGTTTTTTTAATCCAAGAACCCAGAATGTCAAATTACTAGCATTTAAATATACCGACAACTAAACGGGATCGTTTTATTGATGATATTTATAAGTATTTATCTATATTGCATAATTTCTGATAAGATGTGTTGAATTCTACCGAAATCCGATATGCTAAATCATATCGGTTGGAACCTCCAAAATAATGAAAATACGGCTGGACCTTTAATGTGGTGGATATGTCAAAAAATCGTGGACCTATATTATCAGTCTCAAATATATATGCGGCTAAAATCTTGAAAATGTGGGACCTTTAAATGGAGCCTATATCAAATATTGACGTTTAATCATTTTCTGCATAGACGTATGTCAGCCTCTAAAAACCCGAAATGTGAAATATTGTGATCGCGATTTCCAAAGACAGACAATATATATTCCACCTAATGGATGTGGTTGTGTGTGAATGTGTGTTTGCAGCGGGTATGGAATTTAGTTTAGAATGCTTTGGTTAAGGTTGAAATCGGTTCAGATTTTAATATAGCTCACATACTCGTATATACTTTAGTTCCATTTTATGTAAATGGTGCACCATAGATCATATTCTATTTGCACGATATTTTGTTGTTGAAATCGGTTCATAGCATTTTCTCCGATTTTATGCAAATGGAGCAGCCTATATATGTTCGCTTTACATGAAATATTGCATAGCATATTGGATTGAAGACATTTTAGGTTCAAATATAGCTTCCATATATATTTTCATCCGATTTCATCAAAATGATTTACCAAATAACTAACGTTTGTCCGCTTAGGACGAATTAGAGCACATCGTACCAAATCTAACCTAGAATAACGTTTATTGGATTTTTTGTCGAGATAAATTTTGGATAGCGCACAGTATACCAAATGGTGGATGCCACGGTGGCTCAAATACGTCCATTTATATATAGATCTTATACATATTTTGCTCGATGATCGACATTAAATTTTTCATAAATTTCAGATTGGTATGTGTATGGGTTTTTATACCCTCCACCATAGTATGGAGGGTATATTAGTTTTGTTTTTCCGTTTGTAAGACATCGAAATAATCATTTGCGACCCTATAAAGTATATATATTCTTGATCAGCATAAAATTCTATGACGATTTAAGCATGTCCGTCTGTCCGTCTGTTGTAATCACTCTAGCGTCTAAACGAATGGAGATAGAACGCCAAAATTTTGCACAGAACCTTTTTTCAGCAGGCAGGTCAAGTTCGAAGATGGGCTATATCGGCCCACGTTTAGGCATAGCTCCCATATTAGGGTACCCCCCAATTTTCCGTATTTTAGGGTTCTTGAGCGCGTCTTTCAACCGAATTCGCTGACATTTGGTATATTGAGTTACTACCCAATTTCTCCACAACAAATTATACATATAGGTCCATTTTTTCTGGTAGCCCCCATATAACGGTACCCTCTAATATTCAATATTTTGGGGGTTTTGGTCGTAGTTTTCAATCGAATTGGCTGTAATTTAGTACTTTCAGTTCTTATTGGGTAGCAAATCTCTCCACTAAAAATTATAAATATAGGTCCATTTTTTCTGGTAGCCCCCATATAAGGGTAACCCCAATTTTCGCTATTTTGAGGTTCTTTAGCACGTTTTTCAACCGAATTCGCTGAAATTTGGTTTTTTGTAGTCGTATATGGTAACAAAGTTCCCAATAAAAAATTATTAATATGCACACCCTTTTTGGGGTAGTCCCCATATAACCCCCTTTTTATACCCTCCACCATAGTATGGTATTTTGAGGTTCTTGAGCGCGTTTTTCAACCGAATTCGCTGAAATTTGGTATTTTGTAGTCGTATATGGTTAGAAATATCCGCACCAAAATTTATTAATATTCACCCCTTTTTAGGGGTAGTCCCCATATAACCCCCTTTTTACACAACTATGTTGTCAGGGTATTATAGCTTTGTGCAGCCCCAAGAGTTTGTAACACTGTGAAATATTGGTCCTAGACCCACCTTTAAGTATACCGATCGCCATATATCGACTAGCTGAGTCGATCTAGACATGTGTGTCCGTCCGCCCGTCTGTCCGTCTGTCCATTATAATTTGTAAACACGATACAGGCCAGAGTTATGGACCAATCTTCACGAAATTTTGCATGTACGATGGGTTCTGGCCCATGAAGACCCCTATTGTTTTGGGAAAAGATCGGTTAATATTTAGGGGATGAAATGGACCAAAAACTTTTTTTGTCGGTTTTTCTGGTCGCTCCAGAGGCCGCGATTATGACCCGCGACATTTTTGTATGGGGAAGGGGATCGGGCCAAAGAATAAGCATGCCTGTTTTGATAAAGATCGGTCAGTATTTAGCGGGTCAAATGGACCCTTACTTTTGTGTGGAAAATCACAAATTTTGTAGTCTATGGCGTATATTTTTACTCCTGAAGCGCATAGACAGGAGAAGTTTATAGTGTATCCAAGAGGAGTGGTTGACCTTTAAATTGATATCAATTATATCGTCGTGAGTACTCGGTTGTGGGAGTTACACTTAAAGACTTACAGGTGTTTGCGTATTCAGGTATTATTTGGTAACCCATTACCACACTAGAGTGCGGAAATAGCTCTGATCGCTTTGAAATTTTCCAGGAGGTTCCAGTTATGGTCAATGACGACGTCTTTAATTTTCAGTGATGATTAGATAATAATAAGCGGACCTAAAACCATTTTTTTTCAAGTCGATCTATAGGCACAATTATAAGCCGAACATCACCAAACAAACCACGGTGAAGGGAATCTGGACAATTAAATAGAAGGACTGTACTGAATATTAGTAATATTCCGAAAATATGTCAGTGTAAGGAAGAGTTTCTGTTGACCTCTAATCGGGCAAGAGGGTGCAACTATCACAAAATATTGCTCAGGATCGGAATAAAAATCCCCAGAAATTTAGAGTTACGTGGTAGTTGTGTAGGGTATCGTATGGTCGGCCCCGTCCGACTATACTGCTCCGCTCACTGGTTTATATTAAAATAGTTATCTGATTTGTTTAGAATTTTTACCCTACAAAGACTATTTATCCATCTGTTGGTTTATATAAATCGGTTTGTAGAATTATTGGTATATGCCCACTTTTTAGTATGTTCCCTATATTTTTTTTTTTTGCATGTGTCAGTCAGTATAACTATGGTGGAGGGTATCCAATTTTCGGCCCGGCCTTAACGCCTTTTCACTTGGTTTTATTTAGTTCAAATATCTATAACTTCACGGAATTAATTTCATCAAATTCAATCCAAAGGTCCTCCAAAGAATATTGTACATATTGAGCATCTCTTTGTGTACCCACGTCGGTCCCGTCCGACTTTTGAACTTTCCTGAACTGGTTTTTGTTTAAATTGGTACAGATTTAAATATAGCTACCGGAGCAAATTGAGTCTAGAAGTATCTGAAATTAGTTCTAATTTGGCCCTATTGAAATGAAATGTGGCTTAGATTGTCGAATTACATGTATGGGGTAAAGGGCAAAATATAGTCCACCCGTCCAACTTTTATTCATTCCTTCATAATTTTACATAGCATCCATAAAAACTTCGTTAATATATTGCACAATTAAAAGTTTCTTTGTTTTTTAATACCAAATGAAATATAACATTTTTTCTTATATCATTCAAATGCCGAACATTTTCATATTGCGAAATATTTATTATCTCCAAAAATGCTAGGAAGAGGGTACAGTATAATTTAGAAATATAGCACAATCCCTTCAGGTTATGCTTACGGTAAGACAATATAATCGTTGCTTTCTTTCTTTGATTTTCAATTAGTTACACTTTATGGATATTTTTTACAAGTCGTCCTCTTCTTCTGCTTCTTTTTCGAAAGTTTTCTTTGATAATCGACGCCTGTGGCATAAACATTTTAATGAGTTTACAATTTACACTTCCACCACATTTTAGTTTAGTTTATTATCTCGCTCTAAGTTTATTTAAATTCTCCAAGGACTTATCAACTACCCACCCAAAATAATGTTTACACTAACACTTGTTGTTGTTGCTGTTGAACAAGCGTTGGGCTTAATTAAGAATATTTTCGTAGGCAGTTAGTGGCAACAACAGTTATCGCGGGAACAGTCAAAAGCCCACCAATGATTGTTGCTACCTCCCCCATGGTAATATCCTTGAAATTAAAACAAAAAAACTGAAAAACAAACCACCAACTAAAGGAAGTCGGTATCGTTAACAATTTTCAATTTTATATCCTTAATAAGAAATCGCCCAAGAGTCTTGACGTCAAGGAAATGGGTAATGGTAATGGGTATGTATGTAGTTTAGTTTTATCGCATTGGCATTAGGGATTTCAATTTGAAGTTATATTATTCTGAAAGAATTCTGCAATTGAAAATCTTTTATTTCAGAATGATATATTTAAAGGTAACACATTTTTTTGTTTAATAAATTTCTTACTTAATAACCATTATGGATACAAAATCGGGTTTTTTTTGTATTGTCATCCCTAATTCATACATATATACGGAATTTCACGGAATTGATTAAATGCGAATATTATATGTATTTCAGATAAAAAGTTGGGTCTATGCTTTAATTACCAAAGTTTTCAGTCGTTTGTTTTTCGCCACTTTTGTAAAAAAAAAATAAACCAAAACAACACAAAAAAACTTCTTAAATTTATTTTGTGGTTTCCAAAAAAAGAAGACTGTGGATTATGTAGAGTTCTTTGTTTTTGGACTTTTGATTGTTTGTAAACGCTTTTCTTGTTCTTTAAGATTAACTGTATTAAGAACGAAAAATGTTATGCGCATCAGAAAATCAAACAACATTGAAAGCAATCGAAAAGGAGCGAACAAAAATAATTATCTTGTATTTATGAATATACGTTTTTTTGGTAAAATGGGGAAAGGAAGATACTACTTTGAATATATTTTTTAAATATTTACTTACAACTTTACAAAATTTGAAGATAATGATGTGCTTACTTTTTATCGAAAAAATAACGGTGTATATATTTCTAAGAACACAAAATAGTAAATAATTGCTCATGTGTTGCCGATTTTTGAATCGACAATATAAAATATTTTTCATGGGTGGATACGAATTACAAGAGTTAATCGCAAAGTATCACGTACTAGGGGTATTTGCTTTATTTTTGGTTCCTTCTAAAACGACATCTTGTGGGGAAAAATTAAACTCGGAATAAAATCGATTTCAGCCATAAAACCAGTCAGAAAAGTAGTAAAGTCGGACGGGCCCGACTATATGATACCCTTCAACACTTTGGGTATATTTAACAGATGAATCCCTACAGACTTCGCATTTTTGAAGTACCAGTAAAATTATAGAAAACACTTCAATTAGAATAAATATGAAATTTTATATCGATATGTCGAGTAGTTTTGTCTTTACAAAGGTTCAAATCTGATAATTATTTATAGACTGATTTTTTACAATATTTTCGAAAAATATGTGTGTTTTTCTGATGCTCAAATATTTGAATATTCAAATGAACGGTTATTATAAAAGTGTTTATTTTGGTTGCTGTGGATGTTAAAAATTAGGATTCGCTGTAGTTTGTATGTATATACATATCATATGGTATATACAGTGCCCACATTTGTAGTACTTAGTTCATCAAATTTGTAAAACAAATTTTGAAATTAGTGGAGCAGAAAAAAAGTTTAAAAATATTTAGCTCTAATTGTTATACCCTTCATCACACTGTGATACAGGGTATTATATCTTTGTGCATATGTTTGTAACGGGCAAAACTAATCGAGATAGACCCATGGTTCCATTTGAGAATATGCATAGAATCACTTTCTGAGTCGATTTATGCATGTCCGTCTGTCCGTCCGTCCATGTATTTTTGTTAACAAAGTTCAGGTCGCATTTATGATCCGATTTGGATGAAATTTGGCACATGTCACGAAATTTGACATATCGGAATGAATTAGGTATAGAATGATGTGTGTTAAGTTTCTTGAAAATCGGTCCAGATTTAGATACAGCTCCCATATATATCTTCGTCCCATTTAAGGTAAATGCTGTTCCAAAGTCCCTATATATCTTTCGATTTGCACGAAATTGTGCATAGCGCAATGAATTAGGTCTAGAATGATGTATGTCAAGTTTCCTGAAAATCGCTTCAGATTTAGATATAGCTCCCATATATATCTTCGTACGATTTAAGGGAAATGGTGTAACTAAGTCCCTATATATCTTTTGATTTGCCCGAAATTTGCCGTAGCAAAATGAATCCATTTTGCTACGAAACTTAACACACATCATTCTAGAATGATGTGTGTTAAGTTTCGTGAAAATCGGTTCAGATTTAGATATATCTCCCATATATATCTTCGTCCGATTTAAGGTAAATGGTGTACCAAAGTCTCTATATATCTTTCGATTTGCACGAAATTTGGCACAGCGTAATGAGTTAGGTCTAGAATGATGTATGTCAAGTTTCCTGAAAATCGGTCCAGATTTTGATATAGCTCCCATATATATTATCGTCCGATTTAAGGTAAATTGTGCACAAAAGTCCCTATATATCTAGATTTGGACGAAATGTGGCACAGCGTAATGAATTAGGTCTAGAATGATGTATGTTAAGTTTGCTGAAAATCGGTCCATATTTAGATATAGCTCCCATATATATTTTCGAACGATTTAATGTAAATGGTGCACCAATGTCCATATATATCTTTAGGCTTGCACGAAATTTGGCATAGCGTAATGAATTTGGTCTAGAATGATGTATGTAATAGTCTCCTGTAAATCGGTCCAGATTTAGATATAGCTCCCATGTACTGAATTAGGTCTAGAACGATGTGTGTTAAGTTTCCTGAAAATCGGTTCAGATTTCAATATAGGTTCTATATTTGACCAAATGAAGACATTAGTATCGGTTGCAGAATGACATGTTTATGGATCCAAATTCATTTTACTGGTCCTTTAAAAATGAGACGTCTGTTAGGATTCATCTGGTGAATATGGCCAAAGTGGTGAAGGGTATCATATAGTCGGCTCCGTCCTACTTTTCTACTTTCCTTACTGGTTTTTTATTTGAGTGGTGAAAAGTGTGTCATTTAAGGAATAACAAAAATTAGCTGCGGAGATCTGCGGTCCTAAGAGTTATTTAACTTTTTTGGTGACCACCCTATAAAAAATATGGCATATTCATGAAATGGTTAGAAGCGAATGGTCCGATATGTTATGTATACAATTAAATAAGTTATTGAGGGCCAAATAGGAAGGATCCGATGGATTAAGAACATAGTAATCATACAATATTTTGCATAAAATTGGCAATTACGTGGTAAAAATGTTATTCGATGCGTATATATGGGAGAATTGGTTTTAAAATATAGCTGTTAAATACATTTTCAGTCAATTTGAAGATTATACTTATTTATCAGATTATTTCAGACATAATGTTATAATCTAAATTAAGAGCTCGCAGATGAATTACCTTTGTGGAAAGTTCATACAGAAAAATATTAGTTCATGGCATGTGATATGCAAAGTGCAGTACAATACCTTTTGAGCGACTTTCACAAGATGCAAACAAGTCATAGCGAAGTTTTGTTAAAGCCGAGTCAAATAAGGATTTTATTTAGTATTTTATATTACAATCCGACCTTGTAATATGCTTAAACAGCCATAACGTTAAGGCCCGAAATTATAACAAGGATGATACTAAATAGTACATTTGGGAAGACAATATGTTATATATGTCTCTGATGTGTGTTTTGAAAATTTTGTGAATGATAAAAAAGCAATTAATTAATATTATTAATAACTAAAGTATATCAAATATTTTATTATAATAAAAATAACTAAAATAAAGCTACTATACTTAATTTAGCTGCATATAACGATTTTATAGTACAGAAAGTTACTTTTTTAGGGACTTTTGGTATGGTAGTTACCTGTAACAAGGATCAACAACTAATTTTCAACACCTATTACTGTCTTCGCCCAAATTTGAAGTAATTTGGACGAAGACATGAAAATTTTCATGGAATTTGTATTAATAAAAACTATTTTATAGGTCAAAAAATCGGATTTTTCAAGACCCTTTGGTTTGGCCCGTTGCTTTATAGGCCTAAGCAAATGTAAATTGCCAATTTTCATTGAATTTGGTTGAGTATTAAAGATTTTATAGGCCAATAATAAGCATATGTACCAAATGTCATTAACTTACGATAACTCCTTCTATTTTTGGCCGCTGTTTATATGAACTCGCGACATAGTGCGACGTCTGTTAGTATACATATGTAGAATATACCCAAAGCAGTGAAGGGTATTATATAGTCGGCCCAGTTCGACATTACTTCTTTCCCTACCGGTTTGATATTTGACTTCATGAAGCGGGTCACATGTAACGCTACTTACCGTCATGCCTAATCTAAAACACACAATTTTTAAATTTTCAACAAAATCTCTTGTGTATTATAAACAGAAAGTTAAATATGGTAGCTGCGAATAATTAACTTCGTGGCTGGGGTTGTTTCCTTTGAAATCAAGTTTAAATGACCCAGAAGGCAAATTAAGTTTTCTTGGAATTTTTATAAAGGCAATGAAGGCAAAATATGGAAATATGGCATACTCTGTACTGGGGCCCATGTTACGTTACGTTTCCTTTTTTGTACCGAAAGGTATCCCAAAAGAAAATGTACAAAAACAAACAAAAAACTCCAAAATGAAGAACATCCAGTAATGATGTTTTTTAAACACACATGTAAGTAGGTGGGTATATGTATGTAGGAGGGTACATGAGTCTCAGTGTCGTGTAGTGTTACTGTTCCCTTGGAGTTGCTGTTGAATTCATTTTCTTGGTGCCATTGTCATGGCGCAGCCGGTCGAATTGGCTGCAATGACCAAAGGTTTCCGCACGGAACATAATAAATTATGTGTGTAAAAATACATTAAAATTTCCTTAAAATGTTGTTGCTGTTGTTGTTGAGATAGTGTGGTCTTCATACGCACAGTTACTTAATATGGCCAGTAGGCGCTACTAAAAAGTCATTTGTTTTAATCAATTTCAGTGACATGTCGCAAAATTTGTATGCGACTTTTTCATTTTGCGTTTTAATTTTCTTGTGACAATGTCATTTATATTCTTGTTTCGGTATAAATATACATGTCCTTTTTCTTCGTTCATGCTGTGTAAATGACATTTCATTTAAAAGAAATTAAAAATTGATGTCATACATCCGTGGCATTCTGTACTCGTAATTATACTAAGGACATATAAGGATGTGTGCAAGGGATATGTGGGTGACATTTTCAGTAGATGGTAATTTGTTATTTATTAACAATATTAAAGTAAGTGATATTTATCACCCAGTTTTTATCCTTTACTATAACAGTAAGATCAAGTAATTATGAGGAAGTACAAACGATGATAACTTCGAAAGGTGGATACATAATCGGGTAACTTAATAATGGATCCACGATGAGCACAGTTAATGAGTACAGAGAAACGAAATAAATTTCGATGTTAAGAAAATTAACAAATTTTCATTCACTGAAACAAATTTGTAAAAAAAAATTAAGACTATTTTTCGTGCATAATTAAAAACCATAGAAAGAAATCAAAGCAATGTGTTTTGTATAGAAAAAAATCGAATGGAAAAGAAATTCGAAACATTTTTTCGTCCAGGGAGTTTGTCAGCCTTCCCTCCGGCGCATCCCCTGTTGGGCTGATAGGTGGAAAATTGGACGGAAAATCGCTTCAGATTTAGATAAAGCTCTCATATATATTTTCGTTCGATTTAAGGTAAATGGTGCCCCAAAGTCCCTAAACATGCTTCGATTTGCACGAAATTTGGCACAGCGTACTAAATTGGGACTAGAAAGATGTGTACCAAGTTTCGTGAAAATTGGTTCAGATTTAGATGTAGCTCCCATATATATATTCACCCGATTTAAGGTAAATGATCCACCAAAGTCCCTAAATATAATCGGTTCTGATTTCGAAATAGCTCCCATATATATTTTCATCCGATTTAATGTAAATGGCGCACCAAAGACCTCATATATCTTTCGATTTGCACGAAATTTGGCACAGCATACTGAATTGAGTCTATAATGATGTGTAGTAAGTTTCGCAAAAATCGGTTCAGCTGTAGATATAGCTCCCATATATTTTCGTCAGATTTAATGTAAATGGTACTCCAAAGACCTTACATATCTTTCGATTTCCAAGAAGTTTTGAATAGCGTACTGAATGAAGAGTGTACTAATGTGTGTTAAGTTTCGTGAAAATCGGTTCTGATTTAAATATAGCTCTTATATATTTTTGTCGGATTTAATGTAAATGGTGCACCAAAGACCCTATATATTCTTCGTTTTGCACGAAGTGAGTCTAGAATGATGTCGAAAATCGAAATTATGTGTGATAGGTTTTGTGAAGATCCGTTCAGATTTAGATATAGCTCCCATTTATATTTTCGTCCGATTTAAGGTAAATGGTGCACCAAAGTCAGAATATATTTTTCGATTTGCACGAAATTTGGCATAGCGTACTGAATTGAGTTTAGAATGATGTGTGCTAATATTCGTGAAAATCGGTTCAGATCCCACATATATTTTCGTTCGATTTTACATAAATGGTGCACCAAACTCTTAATGTTTGTCCGATTAACACGAAATTTTGCACAACGTATCAAATTGAGGATTAAATAACGTTATTCGCTTTTGTTGGTGTTGAAATTGGTGCAGATGCAGCCATAGCTTCCATACGTATTTCGAACGGTTGTCTGATTGAAATTAAATTTTTAACAGTGCGGCGTACCGAATGACCTCTATCAATTTTGCTATAAATCTGCCCGAATGAAATTAAATGTATCATAGTTTGCAGAAAGACATGAGTATATTCCTTCGAGTGGTGGAGGGTATCATATAGTCGGTCCAGTCTGACTTTACTACTTTCCTTACTGGTTTTTAGTTTGAAGATTTACAACTCCGAAACGTGGGTCCATATTGATAATTTTTCGTTGGCAGATCTGATAGCCGAAGTGAATCCAAAATACCAATCTACAGCCGATTCTTGTGAAAAATTTGTCTAAACGCTAAAAATACCGAATAATTTTGTATTACTTTTATATGGAGGCTACCCTAATAACTGAACCAATATTTATCGCTTTCGGTAGGATGGTATCCAGATAAACCTCCATCGGAATGAGGCGGGGCCAATGACTCTGATGGAAAAATTAATCAATGGTAATATACACATCGGGCTAATTCAGGAACCATGGGCTATTAAACATAACCACATAAACTGCCAACTTTTCTATGCAAATACAAGTTCTCGACTGATAACCCTCTCTCCCTTTCAGATTTGTTAAAATCTGACGCGTCCATAGTGAATGGTAACATTTACATGGCGTCAATTTATTTTTACTGTTCGATTTGCAAACGACGAAGCTGCACTGAGTGGTAGCAATACTAATTCATACCACATTGCGTGGGGTAGTACTAATTCTAATAAAAAGGTCTCTTTTTGATATTTATAGAAATAATAACCCTAGAAGTATACATTATACAACAAAAGCGGTGAAGGTTATCATATATTCGGATGCGCACGATTTGTGTGTGTGGGATTTTCGTTTGGAAAAATTATATTAATTTTTTTCGTTTAGAAACAAATTCGTATTAATTATAACCGCTACTTATGTCTACATGTTAGGTAGTTCGTTGAAATGAATACGAATAATAAATACATAATGGGATATATCGGTCCCTAATTTGGTATTGTCCCTATATATAACGGAACAGCTCTTTTTCGATTGTTAACGTTTAAGTCGATATTTTAAAAGTTTTTAATGGGCCATGTCGCATTTCCTAACCGAAGTGGGTGAAACTTAGTATGTTGGTTTGTTAGTTGGTGGAAAATGCTTATTCCAAATTTTTTTCAAGTAATATATCAATTTTATATAAGAGCAAATGGAAAACCTATTGCAATATTACAGATTCATCTAAATTACTGTTCAGTATTTAAGTTTTTCAATTGAAAAAAAAAACTATGTTAAAGATTAATAAAACACGCACACACTTACATCTGAATATTCATAATTGATTTCCTGTTAGGCCACATTAATCCTGGTAGCATTTTGTGTTTGCTTACATCCTTGTGGCTGTCTGTGTTATTCCTCTTAAGCTGAGGCATTAAATCATTATAACAAATACAATAAATAAACAAACGGGAATAAGAGTAATAAAAAGTAAATACAATGTAGAAAAGGAGGAAAAAAAACACAAAACCCGACGATAAATATACGAAAAAAACAAAAGAAACTTAATTAAAAAGGATAACAAAGACTGATGCACACATACACACAAGCCTGTATGCGATATATGAAGAAATGAATACATGGCTGATAACACAATCTATGAGGTAATATATATCGTGTGTGTGTGTTTGCACGCGATAGTCACAATAAAATAAATAAACATACTGCCATCCAGCACAATTCGCAGATCCTTGTATGCATGTGTGCGTGTGTGTGCTATATGTGTGTGTGTGAGTATATGCTATCTAGAGCTGTAACAAACTGCTACTGCACATACATCAAGGTGTGATTATTCGTTTGTATGATTTTATACAGACTACCGATAATTTAATTAAATTTATTCGTTTACCAAACTCGTTGTTCGTATCGCCATACGCACACACACACATATACACTCCTATTTACATTGTTGAAACACGTTTGTATAGCTTCTATTTTGATAAGATTGTTAAGCAAACGAATTTATGTGATATATTTGTATGTATTTGTGAATTCATTCACTGGTAATGAATGGTGTGTGTGTGTGTGGCACAGTGGACAATTTTGTTTTTTAGGATATTTAAAGAGGATGAAAATGTGATTACTAACGGGAACAAGTTAATTGATTTTTCAGTATAAAATAAAATGTTTACATTATTTAAGGTGTTTGTTATATCTATCCTGAAGGGGATGGAAGAATTATATCTTTGGTCTCAGCAAGGTTTTATAATTGACGAAAGTATTATGTCTTAGTTGTATTATTACATAAAAATTCGATGGAGGATTCCTTCCTGTTATGATTGACGACTCAGGGTAGTTTAAAGCTTTGATATTCATTGGGAGGAACGCCTGCTTAGACTGGAAGAAATTCTAGAGTTCTATACATGGTATCATCCGATATGGACGGAAAAAGAGTAGAATATCATCACATCGTCGGAATAGGTTTCCTTATTATTAACGATATACACGCATAGATAGACACATGGATCCTTTTCAGAATATGGATAGAATCACTGTACTTTGTTTACAATTTTACATAGACAAACAGATGAACAGAGAGACATCTGTCTGTTTAGGTTAAATTGCAAACAAAGTACTCGAATTGGATTAAACTTGGCACAGCTCAGTTATTTGACCCGAGGACGAACCCTACTAAAATTAGGATTTATATATAGCTCCTATATAAATTTTCACCCAAAATTATCTAAATGAAGTGGCATATGTAGTTTGGTTCGATTTTAATTAAATGGTGCACCAACGACCAAAAGTTTGGTTTAGCTTTTGTTTAGCTTAGCCTGATGTGTGGAAACTTTCATTGAAACTGACAAAAATATATAAAAATGACTATAAACAAAACCAGTACTCCGATAAAACAGCTAATTAACCGTGATTGTAAAAATAATTTATAACAGAAATGATTTCGGAGAAATATTCAATGATTGGCAAATTAATAAATCTGTGATTTCTCGAAATATCAGCACGAAGGAAGGTTGCAAAATAACATCAGTTCCTAGCAGTAGAAAATACCAATTTAAACTAAGGAAATTGTAGAAATATACCAATGTGGTAGTAGTTACTTTGTTTCTGAAAAAAATCAGGAAGCCAGATTGCCTTTAGCTAAAACTCATATCCGACTCAGGGGATAAATATTATGCTCTCGGATGAATTAAAGTTAAATATTAAAGACTCAGACGGGGGGAAAAATTGACGTAAATAAAGCCCAAAAATGAAGGGCTCATTCCACAGTATTGCAAGGGTACTGGGAAGCATGGATAATATCAAACCCTAGGATCAAACTGAGCATTTGGTAGATTCAGTGCCTCGTAAGAGTGGTGTTGTAATGACAAATAATGGTTATACTGCCGATTACTAACTAATTTAAAATAACATTTGAAAAGTTGCTTTAGTTTTGACCATGTAAAAATTGGGTCGATTTAGTTTTTCATTTTGAGAATATGCATAGAATCAATTTCTGAGACGATTTAAGCATGTCCGTCCGTCTGTAATTCTGTCTATGTTAAATTGTAAGCAAAGTACAGACCGCATTTACGATCGGAATTGCATGAAATTTGGTACAGCTCATTTATTTGTCCCAATGATGAAAAGAAAAATGGGGAAAATTGGTTTAGGTTTAGATATATTTCCCATATATATTTACGTCCGATTTATTCTAAACGGTGTACTAAAGTCCCTGTATATCTTTCGATTTGTAGGAAATTTGGTTTAGATATAGCTCTCATATATATTTTCGTCCGATTAGTTCACATAATGACACGAAATTTTTCACAACGTATCAAATTGAGACTAGGATCTGTTCACTTATATATATATATATATATATCACATATTAGAGTTCGTTCGATTTTATGTCACGATACATATGTAGAATATACACAAAGTGGTGAAGGCAATTTAAGGGAACCCCCCATTCTCGATTTTTTTATTTTTTAGATTTTAAATGGGGTGGCAAATGAATATCAATGCTTGTTAAGGTTTGTAACTTTGCACATATATATTTGAAGAAAAGGAAGAAAAATCAATTACAAAAATTTTTTGTTGTTGTTTTTTTGTGATCAAAGAAAAGTCTTTATTTTTGATGGCGGGCATGATAACTCCTCACTGGAACATCGGAATCCGAAAATTACAACGGTGTTGGAATTTTCGTATGAACTAGGATTATTGACTTCGCACAATTAAAATAATGGTTTGAATTTTTTTTGGGAAAATGCCCTATTTTTGGTACGTTGCTAATTGGGTTCGTGAAATGCATGAACATTGTACGGAATTGCATCAACACAAATTTAAAAAAAAAGTAAGGAAAGTAGTAAAGTCGGACGGGCCGACTATATGATACCCTTCATCACTTTGAATATATTCAACAGATGAATCCTAACAAACGTCGCATTTTAAAAGGACCATCAACATGAAATTGGATCCATAAACATGTCATTCTGCAACCTATACTAATTTTTCCATTTGGTCACATATAGAAGCTATATCTAAATCTGAACCGATTTCAACGATTTCAGGAAATTTAACACACATCATTCTAGACCTAATTTATTATTGGACGAAATTATATCTGCGAGCTATATCTAAATCTGAACTGATTTTCAGGAAACCTAACACACATCATTCTAGGCGTAATTCATTACGCTGCGCCAAATTTCGTGCAAATCGAATGATATATAGGGACTTTGGTGCACCATTTACATTAAATCGGACTAAAATATATATGGGAGCTATATCTAAATCTGAACCGATTTTCACCAAACTCAACACACATCATTCTGCACCTAATACAGAACGCTCTGCCAAATTTTGTGCGAATCGAATGATATATAGGGACTTTGGTGCGCTATTTACGTAAAATCGGACGAAACTATATATGGGAGCTATATCTAAATCTGAACCGATTTTAATGAAACTCAGCACACATCATTCTAGGCCTAATTCATTACGCTGTGCCAAATTTTGTGCAAATCGAAAGATATAAAGGGACTTTGGTGCACCATTTACATTAAATCAGACGAAACTATATATGGGAGCTATATCTAAATCTGAACCGATTTTAATGAAACTCAGCACACATCATTCTAATCCTAATTCATTACGCTGTGCCAAATTTTGTGCAAATCGAAAGATATAAAGGGACTTTGGTGCACCATTTACATTAAAT
This sequence comes from Musca vetustissima, assembly GCF_032173495.1. Taxonomy (NCBI): domain Eukaryota; kingdom Metazoa; phylum Arthropoda; class Insecta; order Diptera; family Muscidae; genus Musca; species Musca vetustissima. The sequence goes on from NW_026883878.1 coordinate 42,731, forward strand.
CAGACGAAAATATATATGGGAGCTAAATCTAAATCTGATCCGATTTTTCCCAATTTCAATAGGGTTTGTCCTTGGGCCAAATAAGTGACCTATGCCAAATTTCATCCACTCAGAACGTGATTCTATGCATAGAACCATGTGTTTATCTCGTTTCCTTTTGCCTGTTACAAACATATGCACAAAGACATAATACCCAGTACCACAGTGAAGGGTATAAAAACGTAGTTTATTGTTCGTAGTTTATTGTTCGGTCCAGAAATAGAATTTGTGAGGTCATCGAAGACCTGGAACAGCTAATTTGCGATTTGGTTATGCAACATTTTATTTAATGGATATGTACGTGTACGCATGCTGAAGATGGCCATAGAGCTGATCTTTATACACATTTACTTTAGAGGATATACATAGAATCAGTTTTTAAGTCAATTTATGCACTCGGTCTACCGGTCCATGCATATTTATGATCTCAACGGACCCTATTGAGATTGGTGAACATTGGTTAAGATTTGAATTTATTTTCATACGATTCCAATGTTTGACGACATTTTGTAGAACACACCGTATTGTGTCATATAAATGAAGCACCACGTATTCAACGTTCCCAACTCACATAATAACCCACTGTATTTCAAAGCGATACTTTTATTCATACATAAATTCGTTTACACTTGATTACATACTTTATGAGTTCTTCTTTATTGTGGCGAACCTATAAAAAATAGTTGTGGTTGTGTTTTTTTTGTATCCAGGTAAAGACAATAACAACTTTGTTGATTATTTTTGTTCTCTTATTTACAATGTTGCCACAAAGATTTATATACGTAGAAATAATGTAAAGCTATGAATATATATGGAGTGGTCGTGTTTCTATGTGTATGTGCGTGTGTTTGGCTTAACACAACTGGCTTCTGCCAGTAAGCATAAAATAAATGTTGTTATTGTTAGTACAAACTGTGTTTAACCACAGTCAATATTTGTTGAAAACATCCATGCCAAACAACAAACAATGGTCTCTCAAACACACACACACACCTACAAATCTATGTCCCATAAACACATACTCTCTCACTCACTCACAAAAGCCAACAACTTAATAAACAAGCAAACAAACAAACACTTTGGAGGTTGAAATGGGAGGTGTGGTGGTCCAAAGAATAAAACAAACTTTTCAAATCTACTTCAGCTTTTATGAAGTGATGCGTGTCAAAGTGGTCCGAACCGAACCGCAACAATAAAAGCCACATTGAAATTTTGGCAAAGGCAATTTTCCAAAAAAAAAAAAAAAAAAAAAACCAACTCTTTGTTATGTTGTAGCGTAAAGTTATTTTCATTTGAGTGGAATTTTTCTTTCACAGTCCTCGATAATAAAAATAAGTTTTGCCCAGTAGGGTTATTATTTAATGGTGCCATTCAACTGTTTGCTGACCATGAAAGTTGCTGGGGGTATTGTTGAATGGATGGATTGACGGTTCACCACCATTCGACAAAACTATGTTTTCTCATTAAAGGTTAGAGGCGCACCAAATTCCCTACATATCATTCGATTTGCACGAAATTTGGTATAGCCTACTGAATTAAATCTAGAATGATGTGTGCTAAGTTTCGTGAAAATCGGTTCAGATTTAGATATAGCTCCCATATATATTTTCGCTCAATTTTAGGTACTTGGTGCATCGAAGTCTCTGAAAATCATTCGATTTGCACGAAATTTGGTATAGCCTACTAATTTAGATAAAGAATGATGTGTGCAAAGTTTCGTGAAAATCAGTTGAAATGTAGATATAGCTCCCATATATAGTTTCGCCCGATTTTAGGTAAATGGTGCACCAAAGTCCCTGAAAATCATTCGTTTGCACGAAATTTGTTATAGCCTACTGAATTAATTCTGGAATGATGTGTGCTAAGCTTCGTGAAAATCGGTCGTGATTTATATATAGCTCCCATATATATTTTCGTCCGATTTAAAGTAAATGGTGCACCAAATTCCCTACATATATATATATATATATACATATATATATATATATATGGGCAATATTGCCAATTTTTTAACATAGCTGAAGCGGAGGTTCACCCCATTATAACTCGGGAATTATTTAAGTATATGAAAAAAGTGAATAGTTTTGGGTTAATTGAACTGTCGTTGCAAACTGTTCATGATATTGACCTCCTAAGTGTATATGCGTGGAAGCTGTGTCTACTTTAATGTAAAACAAGTGAAAAAGCGTTAAGTTCGGCCGGGCCGAACTTTGGATACCCTCCACCATAGTTATACTGACAGATACATGGAATGAAAATATAGGGAACATACCAACAAGTGGGGTAGTATCGGTATATTCTACAAACCGATTTATGTAAACCATTATGTACACCAAATACAAACTTCAGCAATTTTTAATGGGGATTTTTCCTAAAATCCTGTAAGATCCAAAAAGTGGGCTGGTAGAGTATAAAATAACACATGGTAGAGTATAAAATCCTCAAACTACTGTAATTTAGATTACAAAGGGTATGCCTAAGGGGGACCAATATTGATTACATAGTGTAGGAAAGTGGTGAATATTTGGGGATATCATCATATGAGCGCTATGCTTAATAAATGACCGGTATATACCAATTTTGAACCCAATGTTTTAATTATTTATCTCAATTCTTTCCTTCAGGAAGTATCACTATATTGAAGAGATACCTAAATGTCTGCCGATATATTTCATTATGGTCATGTTTGAGGTTTCTTTTATCACAATACCTTTAGAAGGCGGAATGCTTGCAACAGATGGCTAAATAGTCTTTGTAGGGTAAAAATTGACTATTCCCCGTAACGACTACCCAACCGCAACACACGGAACAAATCATATAACTATTTTAATATAAAAAATGGGGTTATATGGGGACTACCCCTAAAAAGGGGTGAATATTAATAATTTTTGGTGGGGAGATTTGTTACCATATACAACCACAAAATACCAAATTTCAACGAATTCGGTTGAAATACGCGCTCAAGAACCTCAAAATATCGAAAATTGCGGGTACCCTTATATGGGGGCTACCCGAAAAAATGGACCTATATTTATAATTTTTTGTGGAGAGATTTACTACCCAATAAGAACTCAAAGTACTAAATTACAGACAATTTGGTGAAAAAATCCGGTCAAAACCCCTCAAAAACTGGATTTTGGGAGGTACCCTTATATGGGGGCTACAAGAAAAAGTGGACCTATATTTATAATTTTTAGTGGGGACATTTGGTACCCAATAAGAACACAATGTACCAAATTTCAGCGAATTCGGTTGAAAACCGCGCTCAAGAACCCTAAAATACCGATAATTGGGGGGTACCCTTATATGGGGGCTACCCGAAAAAATTGACCTATATTTATAATTTTTAGTGTAGAGATTTGCTACCCAATAAGAACTCAAAATACCGAATTTCAGCGAATTCGGTCGAAAAATGCGATCAAACCCCCCAAAATACCGCCAAAATGGGGGTACCCTTAAAAGGGGGCTATCCCAAAATATGGACCTGTATTTATAATTTTTTGTGGAGACATTTAGTACCCAATTCGAACCCAATGTAGCAAATTTCAGCGTATTCGGTTGAAAAACGCGCTCAAGAACCCCAAAATACCGAACATTTTGAGGTACCCTTATATGGGAGCTATGCCTAAACGTGGACCGATATATCCCATCTTCGAACTTGACCTGCCTGCAGACAAAAGACGACTCTGTGCAAAATTTTGGCGATCTATCTCAACTCGTTTAGACGCTAGAGTGATTACAACAGACGGACAGACGGACGGACAGACAGACGGACATGCTTAGATCGTCTTAGAATTTTACGCTGATCAAGAATATATATACTTTATAGGGTCGGAAATGATTATTTCGATGTGTTACAAACGGAAAAACAAAACTAATATACCCTCCATACTATGGTGGAGGGTATAAAAATGGGGTTATATGGGGACTACCCCTAAAAAGGGGTGAATATTAATAATTTTTGGTGGGGAGATTTGTTACCATATACAACTACAAAATACCAAATTTCAACGAATTCGGTTGAAATACGCGCTCAAGAACCTCAAAATATCGAAAATTGCGGGTACCCTTATATGGGGGCTACCCGAAAAAATGGACCTATATTTATAATTTTTTGTGGAGAGATTTACTACCCAATAAGAACTCAAAGTACTAAATTACAGACAATTTGGTGAAAAAATCCGGTCAAAACCCCTCAAAAACTGGATTTTGGGAGGTACCCTTATATGGGGGCTACAAGAAAAAGTGGACCTATATTTATAATTTTTAGTGGGGACATTTGGTACCCAATAAGAACACAATGTACCAAATTTCAGCGAATTCGGTTGAAAACCGCGCTCAAGAACCCTAAAATACCGATAATTGGGGGGTACCCTTATATGGGGGCTACCCGAAAAAATTGACCTATATTTATAATTTTTAGTGTAGAGATTTGCTACCCAATAAGAACTCAAAATACCGAATTTCAGCGAATTCGGTCGAAAAATGCGATCAAACCCCCCAAAATACCGCAAAATTGGGGGTACCCTTAAAAGGGGGCTATCCCAAAATATGGACCTGTATTTATAATTTTTTGTGGAGACATTTAGTACCCAATACGAACCCAATGTAGCAAATTTCAGCGTATTCGGTTGAAAAACGCGCTCAAGAACCCCAAAATACCGAACATTTTGAGGTAACCTTATATGGGAGCTATGCCTAAACGTGGACCGATATATCCCATCTTCGAACTTGACCTGCCTGCAGACTAAAGACGACTCTGTGCAAAATTTTGGCGATCTATCTCAACTCGTTTAGACGCTAGAGTGATTACAACAGACGGACAGACGGACGGACAGACGGACAGACGGACATGCTTAGATCGTCTTAGAATTTTACGCTGATCAAGAATATATATACTTTATAGGGTCGGAAATGATTATTTCGATGTGTTACAAACGGAAAAACAAAACTAATATACCCTCCATACTATGGTGGAGGGTATAAAAATGTGTAAAAACAGGTTGAGGCGAACCAGTTTTTTATGTTTTCTATCGATTTGTGACTAAGCCACTCATTTCACGGTCTTCGTGTCACAGTAAAACTAAGAGCCAACAAAATGGGGACTACGTCCCTTATGTATCATTTTTCAAAATTTTAACTGCATCTACATTTAAATGATGCTGACATTTTGAAGCTCGATTTTGAGTGTTTTTATACCCTCCACCATAGTATGGAGTTCTTATTGGGTAGTAAATCTCTCCACAAAAAATTATAAATATAGGTCCATTTTTTCGGGTAGCCCCCATATAAGGGTACCCGCAATTTTCGATATTTTGAGGTTCTTGAGCGCGTATTTCAACCGAATTCGTTGAAATTTGGTATTTTGTAGTTGTATATGGTAACAAATCTCCCCACCAAAAATTATTAATATTCACCCCTTTTTAGGGGTAGTCCCCATATAACCCCATTTTTATACCCTCCACCATAGTATGGAGGGTATATTAGTTTTGTTTTTCCGTTTGTAACACATCGAAATAATCATTTCCGACCCTATAAAGTATATATATTCTTGATCAGCGTAAAATTCTATGACGATATAGCCATGTCCGTCTGTCTGTCTGTCTGTTGTAATCACTCTAGCGTCTAAACGAATGGAGATAGATCGCCAAAATTTTGCATAAAGTCATCTTTTGTCTGCAGGCAGGTCAAGTTCGAAGATGGGCTATATCGGTCCACGTTTAGCCATAGCTCCCATATAATACCCCCATTTTCGGTATTTTGGGGTTCTTGAGCGCGTTTTTTAACCGAGTACGCTGAAATTTGGTACATTGGGTTCCTATTGGGTACTAAATGTCTCCACAAAAAATTAAGGATATAGATCCACTTTTTCGGGTATAACGGTCCCTCCTAATTTTCAGTATTATGGGGGTTTTGATCGTATTCTTCCGCCGAATTAGCTGTAATTTAGTAGTTTGAGTTCTTAATAGGTACCAAATCTCTCCACAAAAAAAAAAAAAAAAATAAATAAATATAGGTCCATGTTTTCGGATAGCCCCCATATAAGGGTACCCCCAATTTACGGTATTTTGGGGTTCTTGAGCGGGTATTTCAACCGAATTTGCTGCAATTCGGTATTTTGTAGTCGTATATGGTAACAAATCGCCCTACCAAAAATTATTAATATTCGCCCCATTTTTGGGATAGTCCCTATATAACCCCCTTTTTATACCCTCCACCATAGTATGGAGGGTATATTAGTTTTGTTTTTCCGTTTGTAACACATCGAAATAATCATTTCCGACCCTATAAAGTATATATATTCTTGATCAGCGTAAAATTCTATGACGATATAGCCATGTCCGTCCGTCTGTCTGTCTGTCTGTTGTAATCACTCTAGCGTCTAAACGAATGGAGATAGATCGCCAAAATTTTGCATAAAGTCGTCTTTTGTCTGCAGGCAGGTCAAGTTCGAAGATGGGCTATATCGGTCCACGTTTAGCCATAGCTCCCATTTGAGGTCCCATTTTGAGGTTCTTGAGCGTGTTTTTCAAACGAATTCGCTGAAATTTGCTACATTGGGTTCTTATTGGGTACTAAATCTCCCCACTAAAAATTATAAATATAGGTCCATTTTTTCGGATAGCCCCCATATAAGGATACCCCCCATTTTCGGTATTTTGGGGTTCTTGAGCGCGTTTTTTAACCGAGTACGCTGAAATTTGGTACATTGGGTTCCTATTGGGTACTAAATGTCTCCACAAAAAATTATAGATATAGGTCCATATAGCCCCCATATAACGGTACCTCCTAATTTTCAGTATTTTGGGGGTTTTGATCGTATTCTTCCGCCGAATTAGCTGTAATTTAGTAGTTTGAGTTCTTAATAGGTACCAAATCTCTCCACAAAAAAATATAAATATAGGTCCATGTTTTCGGATAGCCCCCATATAAGGGTACCCCCAATTTTCGGTATTTTGGGGTTCTTGAGCGGGTATTTCAACCGAATTTGCTGCAATTCGGTATTTTGTAGTCGTATATGGTAACAAATCGCCCTACCAAAAATTATTAATATTCGCCCCATTTTTGGGGTAGTCCCTATATAACCCCCTTTTTATATTAAAATAGTTATCTGATTTGTGCCGCGTTTCGAGTTTGGTTCCAAGACCCTGTAGTAATCATTCACCTGCGGAGGATAGCGATAGCGGAGGATCTGCATTTAGACCTAGCTCCTGGACCGATATTCCCCATCTTCGAATTTGAACTAAGCTTGGAAGAAATAATAAGATGGGCAAAGTTTGGTCCAAAGAAACATGGAGTCTAGAACCAATATTTCGATGAGGCACGTTTTCACCGTTTTAAACTGTATGTAGTGAAGGGTATCATATAGTCGGCCCCGTCCGACTTTACTACTTTCCTTACTGGATTATATTAAAATAGATAACTGATTTGTTCCGGTTTTTGGGTTTACCTCCATATACCCTAATTCCACCATAGTAGGGGGAATATGCTTTACTCGCAATTTTCCGTTTATACCCTACATATGATGATTTAGTCGATTCATCCATCATCATGTTGCAATCATTCGTCCTTTGTTCGAGAATGACTATATCAGCCCGCTTTTGGGCATAGTCCCTATGTAAAACCAATCGGCTTAAATTTGGGTCTTTGGTGCACTATTTACCTAAAATTGGACGAAACTATACTTTTCGTACCGTTAAAGTTCATATTTCCAAAACCCACGCCTACACACCAACAACAACTTACACTCATAATTTCAACCTCCTAGCTTCACTCACTCACTTATCACTAAGCTCATTTATATATTAAAATTTTATACGGCATTCTCGATTTAATTTATTACGATGTGGGAAAAATGCATTTCACTCCAGTAATTTTCGCTGAGAATCACATCGAACCGTTCCGATTCGCAGTTGAACCATACATATGAGTAGTGTGTAATTAAATATGGCCGTAAATTTGGATTAGGTCTTAATTCGGATTAGGCCTTAATCGGAAGTCAGTGACCCTTAATCCGGGGTCACTGACCTTTAATCCGGATTAAGGCTTAAGCCAGGGTCAATGAACCTTAATCCGGATTAAGCCTTAATACGGGGTTAATGACCCTTAATCCGGGATAAATGATTCTTAATCCGGGATAAATGACTCTTAAGCCGGATTAAACCTTAATCAGGTGTCAATGGACATTAATCCGGGGCCAATAACCCTTAATCCGGATTAAGCCTTAATCCGGGACAAATGACCCTTAATTCGCGATAAATAACTCTTAATCTGGATTAAACATTAATCCGGTGTCAAAGGACATTAATCCGAGACAATGACCCTTAATCCGGATTAAGCCTTAATCAGGGTTCAATGACCCTTAAGCTTAATCCAAGGTCAATGACCCTTAATCCGGGATAAATGACTCTTAATCCGGATTAAACCTTAATCCGGGGTTACTGACCCTTAATCCATATTAGGCCTTAATCAGGCTTCAATGACCCTTGATCCGGATTCGGGGTCAATGACGCTTAATCCGGGATAAATGACTCTTAATCCGGGATAAATGACTCTTAATCCGGATTAATTGGGTGAAATGACCCTTTATTCCATATTAAGCCTTAATCAGGGTTCAATGAACCATTAATCCGGATTAAGCCTTAATTCCGGGATAAATTACCCATTAAATTATCCATTAAAAATTTCTGAAATTTGTATTATGGTTTACATAATCCGTTTTTAAAAATGTCGGTATATGTTTACATTTTAGTGAGTTCCCTATATTTTCATTTCTCGTACCTGCCAGTATATCTATGGTGGAGGGTATCCAAAGTTCGGCCCGGCCGAACTTAACGCTTTTTCACTTGTTTATATTAAAATAGTTATCTGATTTGTGCCGCGTTTCGAGTTTGGTTCCAAGACCCTGTAGTAATCATTCACCTGCGGAGGATAGCGATATCGGAGGATCTGCATTTATACCTAGCTCCTGGACCGATATTCCCCATCTTCGAATTTGAACTAAGCTTGGAAGAAATAATAAGATGGGCAAAGTTTGGTCCAAAGAAACATGGGGTCTAGAACCAATATTTCGATGAGGCACGTTTTCACCGTTTTAAAGTGTATGCACCCTCATTAGCCATAAGGCTGAGGCTATAATTATCCATTTAAAACTTCTGAAGGTCTGTTAGGATTCATCTGTTGAATATACCCAAAGTAGTGAAGGGTATCATATAGTCGGCCCCGTCCGACTTTACTACTTTCCTTACTGGATTATATTAAAATAGATAACTGATTTGTTCCGGTTTTTGGGGTTACCTCCATATACCCTAATTCCACCATAGTAGGGGGAATATGCTTTACTCGCAATTTTCCGTTTATACCCTACATATGATGATTTAGTCGATTCATCCATCTGTTGTAATCATTCGTCCTTTGTTCGAGAATGACTATATCAGCCCGCTTTTGGGCATAGTCCCTATGTAAAACCAATCGGCTTAAATTTGGGTCTTTGGTGCACTATTTACCTAAAATTGGACGAAACTATACTTTTCGTACCGTTAAAGTTCATATTTCCAAAACCCACGCCTACACACCAACAACAACCTACACTCATAATTTCAACCTCCTAGCTTCACTCACTCACTTATCACTAAGCTCATTTATATATTAAAATTTTATACGGCATTCTCGATTTAATTTATTACGATGTGGGAAAAATGCATTTCACTCCAGTAATTTTCGCTCAGAATCACATCGAACCGTTCCGATTCGCAGTTGAACCATACATATGAGTAGTGTGTAATAAAATTTGGATTAGGTCTTAATTCGGATAAGGCCTTAATCGGGGGTCAGTGACCCTTAATCCGGGGCCTGACCTTTAACCGGATTAAGGCTTAAGGAACCTTAATCCGGATTAAGCCTTAATCCGGGAAAATGACCCTTAATTCGCTATAAATAACTCTTAAGCCGGATTAAACCTTAATCAGGTGTCAATGGACATTAATCCGAGCCAATGACCCTTAATCCGGATTAAGCCTTAATCCAGGGACCCTTAATTCGCGATAAATAACCTTAATCTTAAACCTTAATCCAAGGTCAATGACCCTTAATCCGGGATAAATGACTCTTAATCCGGGATAAATAACTCTTAATCCGGGATAAATGACTCTTAATCCGGATTAAACCTTAATCCGGGTTTACTGACCCTTAATCCATATTAGGCCTTAATCAGGGTTCAATGACCCTTAATCCGGATTCGGGGTCAATGAAACCTTAATCCGGGGTTACTGACCCTTAATCCATATTAAGCCTTAATCAGGGTTCAATGAACATTAATCCGGATTCGGTGTCAATGACCCTTAATCCGGATTAAGCCTTAATCCGGGATAAATGACTCTTAATCCGTGATAAATGGCTCTTAATCCGGATTAAACCTTAATCTGGGTTCAAAGACCCTTAATCCATATTAAGCCTTAATCAGGGTTCAATGACCCTTAAGCCTTAATCCAAGGTCAATGACCCTTAATCCGGAATAAATTACTCTTAATCCGGGATAAATGACTCTTAATCCGGATTAAACCTTAATCCGGGGTTACTGACCCTTAATCCATATTAAGCCTTAATCAGGGTTCAACGAACCTTAATCCGGATTCGGGGTCAATGACCGTTAATCCGGATTAAGCCTTAATCCGTGATAAATGGATTAAACCTTAATCTGGGTTCAAAGACCCTTAATCCATATTAAGCCTTAATCAGGGTTCAATGACCCTTAATCCGGGATAAATGACTCTTAATCCGGATTAAACCTTAATCCGGGGTTACTGACCCTTAATCCATATTAAGCCTAAATCAGGGATCAACGAACCTTAATCCGAATTAAGCCTTAATCCGGGATAAATTATCCATTAAAAATTTCTGAAATTTGTATTATGGTTTACATAATCCGTTTTTAAAAATGTGGGTATATGTTTACATTTTGGTGAGTGGCACATCTTAGCCCTCAAATGTAATTTCGCAAAATATATATGGATTGGTAGATAAACATAATATTTCCTGGAAACCGCATGCGCATCAAATGATTTTGAGAATTACGCGATTTAGACGCAATTTAAAATGTATATTTCATAATATTATTTTATTTTAAGATTTATTCCTATTTATAGAACCCTAAGATTTATCGGAAGGGTCTTGATATAATCCGCAAGGCGTAAAGTTATACACAAAAGTGACTATTATTATTATATATGCCAATTTTTCGGCAAAATTCGGGTAAAATAGCAGAATAGCCCCAACATTTTTTCTGAAATTTCTTGTATAAAATTAAACCAGTAAGGAAAGTAGTAAAGTCGGACGGGGCCGACTATATGATACCTACCTAGATCTATCCATAAAGTATGTAAATCGACTTCAAAACAAATAATTTTATGTTCAATTTTGTACGATGTGCAAACTTTGATGTCAAGCTGACTAACATGAGGAGTTAGATACCCAATTTACTTGAATTCGGGCGAAAATATATATGGTGCGTCAATTACTTAAAATCAATCTATAATAAAAAGGGCTATATCTATCTAAATCTATCACGAAACATGGCAGACATCATTTCGTGCAAATCGAAGGATATATAGGGACTGTGGTGCGCCATTTATATGAAA